>NC_091692.1:9711969-10015000 GCF_041296265.1 Equus caballus | reverse complement strand
CCTTTATTCCTTAAATCTACCAGACCATGGTTTGAATAGCAAACACCTGAAAACTTTTTAAATATCGTGAAGTATTTTGTCACAATTCCTTATTATTGGTCCTTCATTTTATGGTATGAAAAAGGCGAGCAAAGCAAAAGACTTGCCATAAAAGTGAAGAGGATGAGAATGAGAATTTTAAAATAGGGAGCTTATATTTTATTGTTAAAGTAGATTAGACCAAAAGTAATCAATTGCTCACGTAGTCTGAGCATAGAGGAATCAGACAAGACCACCTATTTCAGAATCACATGAATTTCTCAAACATTTATATTGTGCTTAGTTACATACTATTTTATTCTATTTATTTATTTTTATTATTTTGGGGGGAAGATTAGCCCTGAGCTAACATCTGCTGCCAATCCTCCTCTTTTTTTTGAGGAAGACTGACCCTGAGCTACCATTCATGCCCATCTTCCTCTGTTTTATATGTGGGATGCCTGCCACAAGATGGCTTGGTAAGCAGTGCATAAAACGGCACCTGGGATCCAAACTGGTGAACCCTGGGCCGCTGAAGTAGCATGTACGAACTTAACTGCTATGGCACCAGGCCAGCCCATACAAACTATTTTAAAGTGTCTATTTTTATTAATCAACTTCTTATTTAGTCTAACATAAACTGACTTTTTTTAGCTTCTCAAAAGTTTTATGTTAATTTACTGAAACAAATTAATCAGTTATTATTTGAGCATTTTATACCTGTTATTTTAAGACAAAAATCTTTGGGATTAGTCTCATTAAAAAACTTGTTGGTCTTAAATTATTTTCTTAGATAAACATAATTATTTTAGCTTTTTTTCTTCTCTTCTTCCCTCTTCCCCCTAACTCACTCATGCATGGGACTTCCATTAAAATCATTCTTTTCCAATTTCCATTCTTGAAAAGATCCTAAGACAGCAAAAGAAAAGACATGTAGACTTGAAAAAGAAGAAGCTTTGCCTTCAACAATCGCAGAAACAGCTTCACATGTGATTCCGCTCAAATTCTGCTCTGGGATGACATGGTTACTTTCTCCCCAGCTTTCTGTCACTTCCACGTTGCTACCCAATTTCCCTCTTTTGGATAAGAAATGTTCCCCAAATTTTAGAGTACCTTCCATCCCACCTGTCTTATCTACTTTCCTTATCTTTGGGCAGAAGACATTTTTAGCAAGGCAGATAAAGTTTTAAGCTGCTTCATTGATGATCAACAGAAATTCTAGCTGATGACTAAGAAGTGGAAATCTTCTGCGTTGCTATATTTTGGCTGTATTTTGTCATCTTGTCTCTATGAATTTTTTAAGTTATCAGGGATGCACCATTCCATTGCATCTGTTTGACCACAGAAAACAATGCTACAATGGTATCTTTCTTTTTTTCTCTTCTTATAATCTCTCCAATCTGCTTCTACCACCAAGATTGTTAATAAAAATTCAAAGTAATACCATCCTCAAAATGTTATGGTGTTCTGCTCCCCCACTACGTGCTTATTTTGTTTTGTCTCTCTTGTTTTGTTTAGTTTTATTTTTTCAGGACATATCATTCGATTAGTAACTTTCAATTTTGGATCTTATATCTTTACATATTAGAGAAATCCATATTTCCTTTTCTTTAATAAAACAGTATAATGCCAGATAATTTAAACTCTCAGTATATTTAGTTATGATCAGAGATTATAAGTATTATTTTTGAATTCCTATCCTTTTCTTTTGTAGGAATCACTGAAAACTTTATGATATGCTCATTCTTTTCTATTTTTATTAGTCTTCCATCATAGCTTCTCTCTCCATAATTATTTGGAAGTTATTTTCATCATATCAGCTAACTTCTGAAGAAATGTGCTTTTGATATGACTCCAACCTGAGCACGGCCCCATTGTTTTTGTGTCATTGTTTGTATACACACTTGGCAATTATACCTCTATGATTCCAGAATCTTGACAAAACCATTTGACTTTTTCATTCCATTTCATGTAGATTTTGAAGCTTCTGACTGCCTTCCTGTTCCACTCCATTGTATCACTATTTATAGTCACTAAACAGAAAGTTCTTTCAGTTTGCTACTAAATTTTCTTTAAATTGTTCTCTCAAATTTTGCATAACCTGAAAGTGTCTTGTGTTACTTGAAAGTGCTTCTCATTTCTTCTACAATCTTAATGAAATATGGACTGATAGCCCTTGAGTAATTACTTTATCTTACTGCCCCTTCCTTTCTTCATTTATAAAATGAGGATTTGAAAAAAGTGGTTCCTATTTCTAAAGATACTTAACTTTTAGAGAAAATACCAAGGAGCCTTATGCAAGATTTATTATGATTTATACAAAATTCCATCATTTTTTAACCTTTTAAAAAAATATCAAAATTTAATTTACTTACCATAAAATTCATCCTTTAAAGTATACAATTCAGTTATTTTCAGTTTATTCACAAAGTTGATCAACCATCATCACTAATTTCAGAACATTTCATCACCCCAAAAAGAAACTCCATTCTCATTAGGAATTATTCCTCATTCTCCCCCTCCTCTTAGCTTCTGGCAATGACTAATATACTTTGTTTCCATTGATTTTCTTATTCTGGACATTTCATATAAATGAGTCATGCAAAATGCGGTCTTTTGTAACTGTCTTATTCATTTAGGATGTGTCATTAGTTCATTCCTTTTGATGGTTGAATAATATTTTGTTGTATGCCTATGCCATATTTTGTTTATCCATTCATTGATGATAGACATTTAGGTCTTTTCCAACTTTTTTGGCTATTATAAATAATGTTGCTCTGAACATTTGTGTACAAATTATTGTGTGGACATATATTTTTATTTCTTTTGGCTATATACCTAGGAGTATGCAAGTATAACATGCTGGAGCACATGATAACTCTACATTCAACATTTTGAGAAACTGCGAAACTGTTTTCCAAAGTGGCTGCAACATTTTATAATTTAACGAACAATGAATGAGGGTCCCAATTTCTGCTTATCCTTGTCAACACTTGTTGTTGTCTGCCTTTTTTATCTTGGCCATCCTAGAAGTGATATCTTGTGGTTTTTTATCTACATTTCCCTGATAACTAATGATGTTAAGAATTTTTCATATACTTATTGGACATTTGTATGTCTTCTTTAAGTTTGTTCAAATCCTGTGCCCAGTTTTGAATTTGGTTGTCTTTTGTTGTTAAATTGAATAGTTCCTAACATGTTCTAGATACAAGTTGCTTGTCAGATATATGATTGTAAATGTTTTCTCCCATTCTATGGGTTGTCTTTTCACTTTCTTATGGTGTCTTTTAAAGTACAAAGTTTTTTTTGTTTTTATTTTGAAGGAGTCCAGGTTATATTTTCTTTTGTCCATTGTGCTTTTGGCATTATTTCTAAGAACTCCTTGCCTAATCTAAATTTACAAATACTTACACCTATGATTTCTTCTGAGAGTTTTGTAGGTTTAGCTCCTATATTTACATCTATGATCCATTTTGAGCTAATTTTTGTATATGGTGTAAGATAAAGGTCCAACTTCAACTTCATTCTCTTTTTTTTGGCATGTAGATAATCGGTGTCCCAGCCCCATTTGCTGAAAAGACAATTCTACCCTCACTGAATTGTCTTGACATTCGTGTTCAAAATCAGTTGACCATAGGTTTAGGGGTTTATTTCTGGACTCCTAATGCTATTCCATTGATCTATATATCTGTCCTTATGCCAGTACAACACTGTCTTGATTACTGTAGCTTTGTAATAAGTTTTGAAATAAGGGAAGTGCAAATCTTCCAAATTTGTTGTTTTTCAAGATTGTTTTGGCTATTCTGAGTCCAATATGTAATTTCAAATGTGTAAATATGTTTAAGAACCAATAGCTCTTAAGTAGCATTCACTTACTATCATTGTAAGCTGTGGCTTATGTTTTTTAAATTCTCGTTTTCTGCAGTTATTAGCACTCTACTTCCTAGAGTGCCAGAAACTCAACCTTTCTATATATATGGACAGAATGATTGTTAACTTGATGTCTCTTGAAGCATAAGATTGGCTTTCAATTGTTGAAGATCTCCATGCTTGATTTGAGTATTGAGAATTGTCTCAGAGAGCTACCAAGCATATGTGGCTACTTTGGATCATCTATAATTATGACTTACGCTTTTCCATGTAGTAGAAATGAAGGGTAAGAAGTGCAACCACCTGGTTGGACTCTACTTAGTGATGGTCTAGCCTTAGACTTCTCGATAAAATACTATAAAAATAACATCTCTCTCCCTGGTATGGAGAATTAATTATTATTACAAATTTTAATTATTCTTTTAAAATTATGATGAATTATTTAAACATTTACCTGCAGTTGATGTTCATATTTGCACTAGACACACTTGACATACACTAGACACATTGCATTAACTCGATCATCTGTCTGCAAGTGCTCAAAGCTGAGAAACACTATCCTGGAGATTAAGGAGGATATTTAAAAGATACTAAACATTTTCCAAACTTTTCAGAAGAAATCCTGTTCCTCAGAGATCATGTGCTATTTTAAAATTACTTGAAGACTATTTTCTGCAATTTGTGGAGCTAAAATGACTGAGGCAGTGATAAATATCCCAGAATAGCTCATAGGTGGATATATTTTGCCTTTTTATCTGGTGTTGTGATTGCTGTTAGAGAACTTTTACTATTTTTAACAACACAGATTGGTTTTCTAAGTGAAATGCATCACAGAAAAAGTGTCTAGTGAATAATTTTAATAACAATTTATGGAGCTATCGTGGGACAAGCAGTCCTCTAACACTTATTTGCCCTTGAGATTTAGAGGAAATCATATCTCTAGTGCTCATAATAAGGAGCTAATTTAACTGAGTTCAAGGTAGCTGTGAACAAATGGATTAACAAGCACCTTATTAAAATTTTAATTTACATTTCATTTATCACATTTAATAGAATTGACTTTGTTGTTTCAAGATGAGGAAAAGCATTAATTTCCAAGGGTAACTTAAGGTACCATTAATTTCAAATGTTTTTATTGTTGGTTTTCATAGTTACCATAATTATGCGCCCTGTGTAGCATGCAAATATAAGATGTGTAACATAAAATTTTGTTGTTAAAGACCATTTAATTATTCAACAAATTAAAAACATTTATGTTCATATAGCTTATGAACTTTTTCGCCACTGTAAGAATGTTTAATTAAGGTAATTTAAAACGTTTTGTCCTTTCAGGATGTAACTTAGACACTTGCATATTTTTGTGTCTGAAGAAATAGTCTGTATTTCCATTGATAATATTTTGACTTAGGTCTTTGTTACTCATGCTACTTGTTTTTTCCTTTGTCTCTTAAATATTTCTTCTATTTGTATATGACAATATTCTGATCATATTTATTAATAAAGACTAATACATTTATTGGTAATATAAGAAAATACTATGTAATCAGGAAAAATTATTCTATATATGAGAGTATTTACTATGATAACAATGAACAAGAGACAGATGAAAAAATGCTGCAGTCCACAAGTGTTGACTTTAACAGAGAAAAAGAAACGCTTGAAATCATTTGTGCATATTAAAACCCTTTTACTCAAAGTCTTGCCCCTAAAGCAATCAGTTGATTACTTGAATAGGATTGAAAGGATACTTTTACCTTTTGCTTTTTGATCTGTTTTTAAAATTGACTTATAATTATAAGGCTTGGACTCTGCTGGTTCTTATGAGGTAATTGATGGCTTTGATCCATTTTTATAATGCCAGTCATAAGGGGTTGATATACTTGAAGGTATAACTTGAATCACATTATAGATTATGAATAAGGAAAAAATAAGTATATATTGAAGGGCCTGTATTCTGTTTTCAGAATTAGTATCCTGTCAAGATATTTTTCAGATTATATCATCAAAATAGTAAAAGGTAACATTTCCTTAAAGTGAGGCAAATGATCTAATTTTAATGACAGCCACTGTTAATGTCAGGCACCCAGATATAGTCTATAATGCTTAGTAATTACAGCAATCTTTCTTCTCTTTTACTAATTATTTAAAGAAAAGAAGTAAAAGCGTTAAGAATGGGCACAAAAGGCAGCTATATTGGATCTTTTTTGTCAAGCAAATAGCTTTCAAATCATTCCATTAGCTGTCATCAGAGTACAAAAAGAATTAATCAAAAGTGACACCAATCTTAGGGCCTGCCAAAATCTCATAAGAAAAACAATCCTGTCATAAAAAGAGAGGAATTAAGGGTACCGTCCCTGATTCCATAAAGGGACTTCACTTTTTTCCCCTGTGTGCCCATGTTTGTGTTATGGATTATGTATAAAATATATGTTTTAAAATTTTTAGGTGTATTTATTGCAAGGAAACTAATTTGTCTAATGTGCTAGTTGAAGTGAACCTATCCATTCTTGTATATCCCGTTTTTACCTGAGTTATTCTTTTTTTCCCCAACAATTAGTATCTTTGTTAGCTTATTTTTTAAATTTTGACTATATTTTAGCATAATATTTGAAATTGTTACTCTCATGTAGAATTATGTAGAATCATAACAGACAACTAAAGCACATATTCCTTGAAAATTAAAAGTAAGATGCAAGTAGAGAAGAATATAAAAGATATTTTTGTTGAGACTGAATGGAAATATCCAAGAAATTCTAATTTAATATCATTTATTGTACTGTTGTTTTTAAATACGTACTAAACTAATAAGATTTTATGTTTACTTAGGGTGTTCCGAGTGTGCATGATCTTATTTGTTAATATTTGATAATTTGTAACCCAGTGATGTGCAGAGGGATAAATATTACTTCTGCTTTTTGCTAGAGTTAACCAAGGCTCAGAGCAATGATATTGGTAATGACTTATCAAAGTAGAGAAGTCAGACCTGGAAGCTGTCTCGAGTGTCTTCCTACTGCTTTACTGCTCCTGCCTTACTATGCTCTGTGAAAAGCCCCACTGACCCCAAACTTGAGGAGAAGGAAGAATGAAAAGCATATTAAAGCTAAGTGCCTTCTTTCTAATTGTTTGCTTGAGATACAGTAGTGAACAAAACAAAGGCCCTTGTCTTTGTGAAATCTATTGCATAGGAGAAGAAGACAGAAAATGAGTAATAAACATAATCAGTGAATGAATGAATGGATGAATAAGTTAATAAAAAGATAAATAAATAAAGATAAATAAAAATATTAAAAAGTATCTCTGTTAAATGATAAGTTCTATAGAAAGAAAGAAAATCAGGGCGTGAGGAATTGGGAGTGCTGGGGGCAGGTAGGAGAGAGAGTGCCCTGGTTGAAGTTCCTTTCTTCTTTTACCTAGACGAGTTTGTCGATCTCTACAAGCCTCATTATAATATACATAATAAATATAAATTATAACAATTTAAAGATAAGTTATATAAATACAAAGTATTTTTATGTGTGTATATATGTGTATGTGTGTATACTCACACACGTTCGATCCTCGTTATTCATAGATTCTGTATTTGGGAATTCACCTACTTGCTAAAATTTATTTGTAACCCCAAATCAATACTTATGGTGCATTATTTGTCATTCACAGACATGCACACACACAGAGTAGCAAAAAGTTTGAGTTACCCCATGTGCACATTCCCAGGTGAGGCTGAACAAGGAGACACTGCTTTCTGATTTCAGATCTCATACTGTAAGCAAGTGTCCTTTTCATGATATATTTAGTGTCACGTTTTCTGTAATGTTCTTCTTTTTGTTAGTGATTTTGCTGTTAAAAATGGGCTCCCAAGCATAGTGATGAAGTTTTGTGCAGTGTCTCTAAATGCAAGAGACTATAATGTGTCTTGTGGAGAAAATAGATGTGTTAGATTATTAGATTAATTTCATTCAGGCAGGAGTTATACTGCTTTTGGCCATGAACTCAACATTAACGAATCAACAATATATATTAAATAAGATGTCTTTAAACATAAACACACATTAAACAAGGTTATATATTGATAGGTTGATGAAAATGTGACCAGAGGCTAGCAGGAACCTAATCCTGTTTTCTCTTAGGGAATATGATTCAGTATTTTCTAATTCAGATTTCCTGGTGACTTTATAGAACATAACTACTGTGAATAACAACAAGTAAGTATATAAGGTTATAAGGCATTTAATATATACTAAAATTACATCTTTAATTGCAAATAATTCTAACAGTTTTTGCCAATAAGACTGATTATTTCCCATAGTTATTATATTTACTAGCTACATAGTTTATGTTTAATATTATTTTATATGACGTAAGAGCTTGCAATGCATTTTCTTGAGGAATTACTAAGTGATCCTGGTTGGAATTTCTCAGTCTGATGCTGTTTGATGAGAAATTATTTTGGAGCTCCTTGAATATGTTGTATTATCTAGGATCTTTCCACTTGATATGTGGCTCATTTCAATATGTTCTTTATAACACTATACTCCTTTCTGTGTTTATCTTCCTGGTTTTCTCTTCATTCTTCAGTCTAGACATTTTCTATTACTCTATCTTCCAGTTTACTAATCTTCTCTTATGTTATATCTAACCTACTGTTAAACTTATTTATTGAGTTTATAACTTCAGTTTTTATACTTTTCTTTCATAGACTTTCCATTAGATTCTTTTCTATAGGTTCTAGTTCTGTTTCAATGGATTTTGTAATGTCTTTGAATATGCAAAATTAAACTCAAAACTGACTGTGGGGTAGAAAAAGTTAAATTGCTCTGCTTAATATGGTGAGATGGCCTGGAAACAAAGAAGTAGAGAGATAAGGAGAGAATCTTAAGGGTAAGAGCGTGGTCTGAGGAATATGGTAAAGGACTGGAGCCTGTACAGAAAGGTGACCAGTGGGAAATACTGTGATGTAATCATATCCCCCCTCTCCTTACTGCCATACACACACACATGCACAAACACATGACGAACCTGATACCTTCAGCTAAGACTGCTGCTTATGCATGCCCTTGTGAATTACTTTGGGGGAAATCAAGGGAAAAAACAGCTAACTTCACATCTAAAGCAGTGAGATTGGAACAACTGAAGAATGTGACATGCAAGTAAGATTAAGTCCAGCAGGCCCAGGATCTCAGAGCCAGGAGTTCCCATGAAGACCTAATCCCCTAAGAATTCACAGAAATCTTACAAAAGGTATTGGACCTCCTTTGTAATATGGGGTAAGACTCACTAAGTTGACATCAGAATTACAAGCAATAGAAGCTAAAGGTGGGTTTGTAGGAGTTTTTTGAGGAAGACTGTAAGAATAGAAATTATTGTATGGAGCCAAGGATGGATCCATGAGTAACAAAAATAGCTTGGGGGAAGGCATTCACAAAGGTAGGAGGGTAACAAGACTGGTGTTCTCTGAAGGTCAAAGCAGCTGAGTGTCTTAAGGAGAAGGGGGTAGCAAACAATGTCACCTACAATTATCAAGTAAGATAAGACTGTATAAATATTTGTTTTCTTTTGGTCACTAAATCATGTGTAGCTTTAGCAAGAGCAGTTTGAACAAGTAGCTGAGGTACTAGATACTAGAAAGTGGTGGACTGAAGCATGAATGTCAAATAATAAATAAATGCAGTAAACATGTCTTCCTTTTCCAAGCAGCTTTGCAGTGAGACAAGGAGAAATAGAGAGTGATGGATAGAGAAGGTTTGTGAAATGGTCTTATAAAATGTGCTGATGAGAAAGGGCCAGAAGGGAGGGAGAAATTAAACACACACCAGAACACTCCTTAAAATTGTGTGTGTGTGTGTCACAAACTGACTACCTGACGAAATCTCTTCACTTGCAGAAAAACACGTATTACATGTCCTTACCAAGGTTTTTATGCCATTTGAGGGAAATACTGGTGTCCTGAAAAGCTAATTGTTTCTAGCTTAAGAGGCTTTGCATCAAAGAGAGAGAAAATGAATGATGGACCAAGGTTCTTGAAACAGAGGGACAGACTGAGATGAAGAACATGGGTGAGGCGTGCTATCTTGGAACTGAAGGAGGGGTTACTATACTTATTTCTCTTACAACATTAAGTGCTTTTGGAGACAATGAAGAGACGGTGTTTACCACATCTACATTGACTTTCTGAGTAGTTCAAACTGATTCTAAATCTACTCTATAGGTGGAGGGGTGAGGGGTTGATTTGGACTTTCTTCCAGTTAAAGGAGCACAGGGTTTGGAATTCCCCACACCTCTCATTTCTCAGATCACTACTCTAGTCGGACATACTCCTTTCTCTGTGCTTCAAAGGCCGTCTGTATCTGCCTCTATTCTATCAATTGTCATCGTGTTCGATCTTTACAAATTATTTATTTATTTTATATCCTGGACTTATGCCAATAAACAGACAGATGGATTACAATTGCCACATTTTATTATAATTATTTGCTTCTATTTAGCAAATAGTTGACAGCGGAGATCTATGTATATTTTTTTCTCAGTAGCTAACTGTGTACTGAATAAATGAGGGAAATTATTTTTTTGAGTTGCAATGTGGTGAACACAAAGAGAAATCTGTCACAAATGTAAGTGATTTCTAGGAACCAGCACAACAGACTCTGAGAAACTATTATCAGTTGAAACTTAATGCTTGCTCTTGAGTATTACCCATACGAAAATGTAAAAATGATTATAGACTGATTAATGCCCTGAAACTGAACTCAAACTTTTGTAGATATGATATGTATTAATTAACAAAAGTGATAATGATAACTACCATCTTAAGTGCCAACCCCGTGTCAAGTAACACATATGTATATATAATACATGTATTTCTTTATCTGTTTCTATCTATTTGTATATCATAGCTCTCTCTATATATTATCTTCATAATAACCATGTAAAGCAGACATTCTTTCCTTTTTTTTTTTTTTTGGTGAGGAAGACTGGCCTTGAGCTAACAACTAACACCTGTGCCAATCTTCCTCTGTTTTGTATATGGGATGTCTCCAAGGCATGACTTCAAGAGGAATGTGTAGGTCCACGCCAGGGATATGAACCCATGTACCCTGGGCCACTGAAGCAGAGCGTGCAAACTTAACCACTACACCACCAGGCCAGCCCTTATTTCATTTTTTCAGATGATAGAAGACTGAGGTTGCAAAAGAATATGTGGCTTGTTTAAAGCCATAAAGCTTAAAAGGGGCAGAGCAGTATTGGACCAAAACTCATGATCTCCCTTGCAGATTCTATTCTCATAACTCCCATGAAACATGCTAAAGGAGCAAGATGTCTTTTCTGATTGGTGCCTGAATTAGAGAAAACTATTTTCATTCCAGAAAAATCTCTTTCATATCAGTTTTATAGTACAGTCTCATAGAATTAGGAGAGCCTGAGTCAATGCACCGTTCTTCTTGAATACTACAGACCCACTTTCCATAGGACATATGATAGTTGATACATTTTGATATGGTTATTGTCAAGCTGTCATGTTAAGAGACCCACTTCAATTAAAATATTATCCAAAAACAGTCATGGTTTCTCCTGACCATTTGGCTCTACCAAAAGTGTGAAGAGTCTGAGATTTTGTTCTACTTGGAAGCCAAGTTTAGCCTGCAGTAGTTTCATGTGGGCTGGCAGAAGACGCGAGACTCTTAAGTCAGAGACAAAGACCTTTATTACTCTTGGCGCAGTGAGCAGTGTGAGCATTGGCATATTTGCATGGATTTTGCTTGCCCCCTGGTTCCATGGTTGCAGTGTGACTGGACCCAGATAGATACCTGCATGTGAAGTATGTGTTATAGGAGAATCAGAACGGAACCTGAATCTTTATAACGGGCAGTCTAATGGCCGTTTGCTCTGGAGGGGGCTGCATCTCTCTCTCTCAAGACTGTAGGCAAAACTCTCTTTTGCTCTGTAGGGAGACACTGTATCTTCCTGTTTGTATAACAAACATCCTTGAAAAGATGGTTGGAACAAAGGGCAGTTTGTGACTCAAAACAAAGGGGAGTCAATGCTTCACTTCACAAGCCATACAAAAATGTGAGAAATTCTCTTCCAACAGGCTCTAAAAATTCCTCTTTCTTTGCAAACATTGGACATTTTGCTGGGAGCTTTTTCCATTTTAATTGCTTAGTATACTCTGCCACTTAGTCAGCGTCCTTGCTTAGAAACACGTGTTTTGGTCTTATTATGCTGTGGGTATGAGTATCATATGAATCATAAATGATGGCATGATATGATCACCACCTTAAAGTAGAAGCAACTCTAATTTCTCTCTAATTACATACAATTACCCTTGGAAAATTGCATCGAAAGACTAATTTTACACTGGTGTGTCACTTAATTACACGTCAGTAGTGACATGAAAAATTCAAAATATTCTATAAAGTTCCTCAAAAAATAAAAGGCAAGACATTTCTCACTCCAGTATTACCAGAATCAACAGTTTATGGATCATCAAGTTTCTTATATATAAAATCAGGTTGCTGTTACTCAAACTGAGTAACCACATTTTGCTAAAGCTTCCAATTTCCCACTTGGAAAAGTTGTGGGAGCCCCAGGGGTCTGTTGGCCACTCTGCTCCAGGCCCTCTTCAGATGCCGTTCCTGAAGGTCATTTCTTCCTTGAAGGGAGCTCCAGGGCCTCAGCATGCTTTCTTCCCTTCTCAGTTCTTGTGTGTTCATTCCTTCTATCCCTTGACTTTTAAAAATTGTTTTGTTCAAGCCTAATTGCAGAATAGAAAGCATACTCCCTCACTCTCTTCTTCCTAGAGACTTTGGAAAACAAACACAGAGACACTATTCTATTGGTGGATTTTAGTGATAATCACCATGGAGAAAGCAACTGAAATTAACTAAAAAGTTCTAATAAGGAAATTACAAAGTGCAGATATCCAACAAAGTTCTTAGTGCATAAGATTTCTTCAAAGGCTCCCCATTCCTGGAGGATAAAGTCCACACACCTGAGCCATACAGGCAGCCTGTGGTCTTACCCTTCCTTCTCCTTCTCTCCTTGGGTCACTCATCACTAGTGGTGCCGTCGCACTCACCACGCTGTTTCTGGTGAAGGTCTTCCTCTGTTCATGCCTCCCCATCTTTACGAGGTGCCTTTTCCTCTCAGGTTTGCCTGACTTATTCCTTTTCTCCTTTTAAGGCTCTGTATTCAGAAGTTTTCTGAGTTTATCTCCAGAAAGTTTTCTCTGACTATAAGGGGTGCTCCCATACCATGTATATCTCTACATTGTGCTTAGTCCAATTAAAAATATTATAATATATAATTATAAAAATTATATAATTATATAATTTATAGATACAATTATTATATATAAATATATATAGCTTATTAATATATTATTTATATATATATTATTCCTAAACTACAAGTCAGTGAGGACAAGTATTTCCCCAGCACTCATAGTAAGCATTCAATGTTTGTTGAATGAATGGATAAATACCTCTTTCCAGCATCACCTTTGCTGGTGTCAGTCTCACACTGTATATTCTTCCAGTCTAAGAAACTCATTTGCCATCCCCATGCCCCTTCCTGTGCTTTTACTCATGCTCTTCCCTAGTCAGTATGGCAATCTCTACTTCCTCCATTAAGCCCCATTTCCTCCATTAAGCTGTTACTGACAATCTGTCACCTCCACCACTGATGGAATGAAAGGATGCTCCCTGTGTAGATACTTCTATTGTCACACTTAAAACACATATTTAATATATTATTTTTTAATGTCTTTCCTTCACTACTAGGTTGCAAGCCCTTGAGGATGAGATTGGTAATTATTTTTGCCAGCCCAGAATCTAGCATAATGCCTGCCACTTGATAGTTTGTTGAATGAATAAACTGATTATTCCGTAAATGGTGACTCTTTACTTATAACATCTGACTTCCTAACTGATTCAGTAGTGGAAGTGCATGGCTTCTGCTATTCACTTTTGTAATCCTGAGGGTGGCATTCATCAGAATCAGTTTTCATCTTTGACTTTTCTTCCTGGTTTGAAGCTGTAATAAAAGCAGGCTAGATTTCTCTTTTATCTTAAATGGGACATTTGAATTTCTGAGGACCTTTTGACTAGTTAACTCCCTAATTATCCTGGCTTTTATCCAGCCATGAAATTATAATCTCTACCTAGACATTTATTAAAAAAACTTATTTGTATCTAGAGGGTCTTGGTTAAAAAACATTTGCTTGAGAAGAGCGTATGAGGAACATTTTCTAGACATTTGGCAAGAATGATTCATTCAGGAGTAATTGCACAGACACTTTTTGAATGGTCACTCTTTGCCTGGCAAGACCGTCTAAGTAGGAATCAAATAGAGATTAGGCTGGATAAAAGCAGAGTGGCGTTTGTTAGAGCCATTTCTCATGATACGCTGGGTTTTCTGACTATTTAGGAATACAGTGGAAGAATATAGGCTACTATATAATTATTTAAAAGGCAAAGCCAAACGGTATGTTCTGGCTATGTTTTAGGAAACACAAAGAAAATAATATCAAGTTAATAGCCACTTTGACAAAATATTTAGAAAAACCGAGGTTGGAGGAGATATAATAGGCAACATTCAAAAGTTAGACTTGTAGAGCTAATGGCTAGCTGCAAAAGAAAAGAAGTCCAGAAGGCTGGACTGAGACAATGGGGGCACCTGGAAGACTCAGCCAAACCAATCTTATTGAAATAATTGTTCAACATTTGTTCATAAGAAATGCTGGAGAAGTCCATCCTGTGGGGAGAAATCTAGAGAGCACACCATCTGTGGCAATATTCAGCACTTCCTCATCTTTTTTCCAGTAAATCAGTTCTGGTTGAATTGTATCCCCCCACTCAAACAACAAGTCAGATCTGTAAGGAGATTCACAACTACCACTGTTACTTGGGCATACTTCTTACTGGGTAGGGCTTCTTGCACACCATTTCCACTCACAGGAACTCAGCAAAGTATTACCATTCAAGCACATACTGTACTTTTGCTGAAATTCTTATTAAATCACTTTTATCTTTAATTCTGTATTTCCAAAAAATGTTTTATCTTCCCTTATAAATCTTGACCAGGACAACTATCTTACTTGAATTGACTTGACTTATTGGTAAAACAATTATATGGAAACTCATGGAGTGCAGCATCATGCAATTTTGCCCAACTTCTTGATTGTTATGTGTCATGTGTAATATCTCCATCTTACAGTTAAGAAATTGAAATTCAGAAATAGTAACTAGCATTTAGTGAGTAGAATAGACAGAATTAAAGTGAAGTCTCTTTCAGTTCAAAACCCTCGCCCCTCTTCCCCTTACCCATGAAAGCATATGCCACCAAAATCTAACTGGTAAAATAATAATAACATGAATTTTGAAATTGACATTTTTGAAGCTATGTCTCAATAATTATTATAAAATTTGAAGGGATATGGAATTCTCTCTTAAGATGATCTTGATACCACCTCCCTCTTACCAACCTTGATTCCATCATTTAAGGTACTAAGTGGCACCTTATAGCAGGAAAGGAGAAAGGAGACCTACTATCTCCAAAAGGTACACATATTAAACTGGAGGAGAGCAGCGAGGCTTTAGGGAGAATCCTTCCTCACTCCTCAAGTGAGCATGGCTGGTTATAGGAATTTTACAAGTCAGATAATGTGTCACTTCAAACGTTTCTGAGAGCCAGCCCAGATAAGAGAGAAAGGAAAAAGAAAGAATTGCAGGGTGTGTTTGCTAGAATAATGACAACATAAGGGGATCTGACCTGAGATGTAAGTCTCTGGGTTTAGGAAATCTGAAGTGGATCTTGAAAGGGGAAAACGCCAGAAGACATGAAGCCAAGGAATAATGTCTTCTATTTTACAACTGTACTTAGGACTAACTCTCTTGTTAATGAAGGAATACAGGAGACAGCGACTAGGTTAGGGTTTTCAAAAGTAAAGATAAATTATCTGAAGCAAGTTACATAAAGTTGAATGACAACATCCACTACTAATAAATAAGTCATATTCTCTGTAGTTTCTTGGGGAGTGTTGTCAGTAGTCAGGTGTATAGATGTAGCCATCACTTCTTCATTTATTCATTGTGCAGATATTTAATGGATTCCTCTTTGATGCCGGGCACTGTAGTGGGCCTAGGAGATTCAGCAGTAATAGACGTCTTTGGCCACCACCCTCATGGACCTCTTCTTTGAGGCTAAGGGTGATTTCTTATTTTCTCTGCACTGTTTGAAACTCCCATCCACTAGCATACTTTGTAGTGTGTCCCTTCCTAGTCTCTGCCTTTATTCTTGTGAATCTACTTTAGTTTGAACCAGTGAGAATTTCAGTACTTTTCTACAACTCTTGTTGATTTTAAGTATGAGGAACACCATAATAACTACTGGTCCAGGTGGCTCTAGGCCACAATTTCCTGCTGAAAGAAATAAAAAAACCCCACACTTCGATGTTCCTATGAGTAGGTAGGCAGGATCCAGTTTTGTAGATGAGAAAATGTGGGTGAGAAAATCAGAGCAGCAAGCCAAGGGTTCTCTGTGTGCCCGCAGGTGTTGAGGACTAATCTTTAAAAGCAAAATAGTATTAAGACCTAAAAACCAGGGCGTCAGTCTTTTAATAGTTTTTAAAGTAAATTGAGGATGGAAATAGAGAAATCTGAGCTGGGGTTATGTCACTTTTGAATATTGGACTGGCAACAAACCAGTAGACAGACATTCAAGCAAAAGTAGGGGGCTAAGTTGAAATAACAAATCAATAGGATGTGGGGAAGCTAAAGAGGGTAAAAAAGACGGCAAAATGTTAGGTTGAAGTCAGTAGCGATAATTGGAATTTCTCTCTGAAAGGCAAGTGGCATAAATCAGCCTAACTATTGAATGTGAGTTTTTAAAGTTTTATTTGGTTTAAAATTGTGACCCAGGTGTCAGCTTCAGTTGTTACTCTAGCTTCTTAATACCAGTGTATGAGTCAGCGTGGGCTGCCATAACAAAATACCATAGACTGGGTGCTTAAACAACAGAAATTCATTTTCTCATAGTTCTGAAGCCTGGGAAGTCCAAGATCAAGGTATCAGTCAATTCAGCTCCTCTATGAGGGCTCTATTCCTGGCAGGCAGATTGCCACCTCCTCTCTGTGTCTTCACATAGCCAAGGGGGGTGAGGGGGTAGAGAGAGAGAGTGCAAGCTCCTTGGTGTACCTTTTTTATTTTTTTTTGAGGAAGATTAGCCCTGAGCTAACATCTGTGGCCAATCCTCCTCTTTTTGCTGAGGGAGACTGGCTCTGAGCTCACATCCATGCCCATCTTCTACTTTATATGTGGGACGCCTGCCACAGCATGGCTTGCCAAGCAGTGCCATGTCTGCACCCAGGATCCAACCGAACTGGCGAACCCCGGGCTGCAGAAGCAGAACGTGTGCACTTAACTGCTGTGCCACTGGGCTGGCCCCTCTGGTATATCTTTTCATGGAACCTTAATCCAATCATGAGGGCTATGACTTCATCTAAACCCAATTACCTCCCACAGGCATCATCTTCAAATATCATCATACTGGGTGTTAGGGTTTCAACATACGAATTTGGGGAGGCATGATTCAATCCACAGTATTCTACCCCTGGCCCTCCAAAATTGATCTCCTTCTCACATGAGAAATACTTTCATTCCATCCAAACATCCCCCCCAAATCTTAAGTCATTCCAGCATCAACTCTAGAATCTAGTCCAAAGTCACATCTAAGTGTCGTCTAAATCAGATATGAGCGAGACTTCAGTATGATTCATCCTGAGGCAAAATTCTTCTCCTACTGTTAATGTGTGAAACCAGACGGGTTATGCACTTCCAAAGTACGGTGGTGGGATAGGCCAAGGATAGACATTCCTATTCCAAAAGGGAGAAATAGGAAAGAAAGAAAGAATGATGGGTTTCAAGCAAGTCCAAAATCTAGCAAGGCAAATTCCACCAGATCTTAAGGCCCAAGAATAATCCTCTTTGGTTTGATGCTCTGCCTTCTGGACCCACTGGAGTGACAGTCCATAGCAACCAGTAAGATTAATTCACTCACCCACTCCACTGCATTCCCGTGTCCTGTGCAGATGCGGAGCCCTCTCCATGATGTTTGTGAATTTCTCAGGCTTAGCTTTTCACGGTTTCCATTACCTCTAAACTCTTCCTTCCGGGTGTACCCACTTTGGTTTGCATTTACACACATTCAGAGAGGAAACTCAGCTCTTTCTGAAGTCAATCTGAGAAACTGACTCACGCATAATGTTTATAAGTGTGGTGAACATTACTGAAGATTTTTGGAAGGGTTTTAAGGAACACATGCAACAAATGTAACAACATGTAAGTTGAACACTAGTCATTTTACTCTCAACCATTCCACTTCAGGTGGGTTTCCACTGGCTGATTTCTGGCACTATCCCTGCCTCCGTGTATCATCCCTCTTGTCTGGCCTTCGTCTTCTTCTCTTTTCCCTGCTTCCTCTCAGGAAGCCCTCTCCTTGTAACCCACATGTCACTTTCTGGTCTTGAATTCCACTGGAATTTTTTTCCATGCCTCCAGCTTTCACGCTCTGCCTCAATTGGCTCATCAAATTATTTTCTGAAAATCATTCCCTGCCCAGGGAGAATTACGATGCCAAGTGTTAAGATATATACAGTATTTTGATGGGCTGTATGTGTTTCTTTTATAAAATATGAAAAATAGAGAAAAGCATGCAGAATAAAGATCATCTCTGATCTCACCATTTCCAGATGCATTATAACATTTTAATCTGTCTGCGTGTTTCATTCTTTTTTCCTGTAATTTATTTTACACATTTATACATGCAGATATAACAAAATAGAATAATACTTAGAAAATTAACCGATAATTTGTTTTATCTACTTAAATTTAACATTTTTCAATACCATTATTTTTCTGCATCATTATTTTTAATGACTACTTAGCGTTTAGCTGTAAGAATATAGCACAGTTCATTGGACCTCTACTGTTGCACGTGCATGTTCATTGCTAAATTTTTCTAATATGAACAACACTTTGAAACGCACTCTCAAATGTGTACCTTTACTCCATATATATCCACAATAATTTCTAAAGATAAATTCCTAGAAGTGAGATAGCTACATCAAAGGATATTTGTTGCTGCATTGAATAGTATTGCTAAAGCCTTTTCAGGCAGCCCAGCTAGAGATAACCCACCTTATGTTTAATGGGGCCATGTCCTTAAGCAGAAGGGGGCTCCAGGGGGCCCTGGCAGAGTGAATCTGAGCCAAGAGTTATTTATTGTGGTCAAGAGGAGGTTAGAACGTCAAAGTGAATCCTGTTTTTTGATGACCTAGGGACAGGGACAAGGCTTTTTTTCATGTGTGTCTACTACTCACAATGTATATAAATTCTTGTAGATGCATATATTGCTTCTTCCACCCCATCTCAAAATGCACACGCTCATATACACGCACACGATGTTTCACATTGGACACTACAGCGCCCACAGAAGATCCTGTTGTTGCTTTCTTGCAGTTTGAAGAACTCTTTTAGTTTAAAGTTTAATTTTAGTTTAAAATAATTTTTGCCTCCTGAACATTTTTGAAGTGTGCACAAATCACCCTTTCTTCCAGTGACAAATTTGAAAGTGGTTTTTTACATAGAAATGTAGAGAGGTGTTTGCGTGAAGTGGTGCTAGACAATTGTTATCACTGCAGTATCTGTAAGTATCCTCTTGGATGAGTGAAATATTCCCTGTTGTGTCAAGTGCCTTGGAGTTGCATTACATCCTCCCTCTCGTTAAAGTACCACTTGGTACAATGGGGCGCAATTAAGCCAATAGAGCATTGGTGGTCTGAAAGCTAGCTCACTTTCCAAGTGCTTCATTTACTCCTCTGTGTTAATAATGGATGGTTTCCCCATGTCATCTTACCATAGGTTACTCTGAAGTAAGAAAATATTTCAGGTCTAGACTAAATGGGATAAAAATTGTTATATTTTATTAGCATACTTTTAATTCAACTTGTCTACAAACATAGCCTTCATTTTTCATACTCTTTTCTAAAGGACTAATATAACAATATTACCCTTAGATAATATATTCTAATATTTTGTGGGCAAAATGATTTCTGGATCTTCCCCTGAATGTATTTTGTTCTCCTCTTGTGTTTTGTCTTTCAGCTTGAATCATAAATTCATAGAAGTGGCTATTTCTACCTTAAGTACAACCCTAGTACATTGTTCATGCTCAGACATATTAAATAGTGATTATAACAGTAAAAATTTTCCCCATGGAAATTTTCCTCTGTCTTCGATTACATGTCATCCTCCTGGTAATATGTGATAACTGGGTGATTTATGTGTTCTCAAAATTTTAAAATATTTCTCTATCTGACTTTATAGCTTTTTTTGGCTAGATTTTCAGTATTTTCTAACTCTACAGATTCAATTTCTTCAACTTTTTTACCTAAAGACTGATATGAAATGCTTTTCAATGTCTTAGCTGTTTTCTTGTTAGAATAAATTTCATGGCTTTTTTGGTTTACTGGATCTATTTTTTCTCAATTACCTTTTCTTCAATATAGAGTATTTAGAAAATTCCATCTCTCTGCTTTATCCTGGTGGCTAGTACTTTATCCTGCTTTATCTTTTCCCCTTTAAATTTAAATTAATGGTAGTATTCTTGCTTTTCTCTTTGTTTATATTTATTTCTAGGACCTTTACCTCCCAGTTTTTGGCATAATTTATTGGAATTTCTGTCAACTGTTTCTTTTTGCTTTGTAATAGAAATTGCATGTAGTATGTTTTAAAATTTTACACTTATGATATAATTCAGGATACTTTAGTCATTTCCTAAACTTGTTCTTTAATATAACCTGTGGGTCGCCCAAGTTACTGATGCTTCTCCTTTATATTTACATGAATATTCTTAAGCTATTCAAGAGGTAGCCCATGTTAAAACACAAGGCAACAGACCCAAAATGGAGTTGCTTATGCTAAGCCCCATGTCACCAAACTGAGACTTATGTTAATTACAGTTTCGGCTCTCTCAGAAATGGAACCTTAAGCCAGTCAATCAGGAATCGCCTGATCAACACTAGTTAGGTCATCTGCCTGTTAGACCCTGCCATTTTAAAGGAAAGTAACCTTGAAATAACCAACCTACTTTTTTGCCTAGTAAAACTTCCTTGTTCTTGCTCCCTTCTGCCTATAAAAGTCTTTCATTTTGTACAGCTCCTGGGAGCTCCTTTCTATCTGCTAGATTGGCTGCTGCCTGATTCGAATTCATTTTTGCTCCAATACACTCTTAAAATTTTTAATAGCCCTCAGTTTATCTTTTAACACCTGGTCCCTTCTAGTTCCCCTTTTCTAGGCTCAGGATCCAGCACAAACTTCTGTGGAGTGGACGGAAGGAGTTTCCAGATTTCCTGGCTGAGAATGTGCAGGTGTTCACCACACATCTGAATTTTGTGTGTGCAGCAGTTCTGAGGTGTCCTCTGAGAACTTGCTCCTCCAAGTGCGGCCCCAAATAAGAGCACTGGCATCCCCTGGAAACTGGCTAGAAATGGAGACTCTCAGCTTCCAGCCAAGACCGACTGAATCAGAATCTGCATTTCACATGCTCCCCAGGGGATGCCCCTGCACATCCAAGTTTGAGAAGCCCCTCTCTGGGGTTACTAAGCTTCACTTTTGGGGAGTTCACTGGGGAGTTGGAGGGATCCTTTCCTCACCTTTGGGCTGAATGCAGGCCACATGCAGAGTGGCTGCATATGCACATCAGTGTTTGGCTGAGCCAATGTGGAGGCCAACTGCCATCATTACAGAATGTCTGGGACACAAGACTAAATTGGAAATTTTACCAAATTAAAAAAATATATGTTAATTTTAACTATTTACATTTAACAATTCAAATTTTTATGATTTGGCATTATAATTCAGGAACACTGATCTTTTCACTACTGCCAGCTTCTAGATAGCTCCTGCAGGCACTCTGCTACATGTTAGTATAGAAAGTAAATAGATGCTTCCTTTCTACTGACACCGCTGGAGAAACAAGATAGGGATCTTGAAAAACTGATGGCCTAAACCAAATTAAATATCTAAAAATATTAATAAAGCTTTTAAGGTTATTTGTTTGAATGTTATGAATGCCAATGCAGAAATAATTCTACAAAAATTAGAATCATACTCTTATCTACTCTTTGTAATTCTGCTTCATATTATTATTTAAATCTTCATAAACACTGTTGACTCAAAAAGTACGGACTATTCTCCCCAGGATTATGTAATTCATTCTCTTAATATCATCACTGTCTTATCTTCACTGTCTCTTAACTCAAAAATTTAACTTTTTGAAAAAAGCTTTCACTTCAAATGAAGAATGTTCAAAGTACTTATCAATTATTGGGCCATTTTGCTCTGGCAACCAAAACTACACAATTATATCTCAACTGACTGATGGAATCTCAACATGTAAAAACACTGATTTTTCACCACAAAGGATATCTTGAATATTTTCTTATATGTGAAATGAAATATTCAGATAGTAACAAAAATCTGGAAAATGTACTTTGTACTCTTCATGGTTTAATTGTGTTCAGCGGTAACCTACTGTAATCCCATTGTCGTGGATCATGCACAATTTCCGAGTTCCCAGAAACGAGACGAAGTATGCATTTGGCTGAAAACGAAAGTATGGGGTCGGTTTTGTCTCAATAATAAGCTGAAGCCAACGCTCACTGTTTCTCCTGCTCAGTATAGAAGCTCAGGCTTTATATTGTGCTTACGACAGCATTCTATCAGCACCTCCAATGGTGGAAATTTTTATGACAAATTTATTTTTAACATATATCTTTTTACCATGTGTTTTAGTTTTTTCATGTGTCAAAATTTATTTGCTTTGATTTCAAAAACAGAGAAATTGAAAATCTTTCATCAATAAAACTATATATAACAAAACTTAAAAAGTATTACCCTCTTCGGGAATTCCAAGATGGCGCCGTGAGTAGTCCTCTTTGTCTCTCGCCCTTCGAGTCTACAATTATTTGGACACTTATCGCTTGACAAAGGATATCCAGACAGCATCTCAGGACGTCTGAGACACCCACGCGACTATACATCAGAAGGCGGACGGACTTTCCTCCGGGAGGATGTGGAAATAGGTGAAAACTCTCCGACCCCGACGGGCAGCCTAGTACCCGCAAGCGGCTTTCTTCCAACGGACGCCCCCAGAGGATCCACACACATCTAGGGCAGGAGCGAGAACACAACAGAGGAGCGACGGTGGAAACAGGTGACCAGAACCCTACTTAAACCCCCCGCAATTACTCCTAAACGCAGAGGGAAACTTTGGAGTTGCACACCTGAGCCCGCGGGGAGAGTCTCTCCCCGCCATTGGCGGGGAGACCCGGCCTGGTGCTCGGGGCGCCCGGAGGGTCCCAGAGAGAGACACGGAGGGCACGGAGGTCTCCCAGCTGCCGTTGCCCGCCCCGTGGGACTAGGGATTGCCGGAGATCTCGGAGAGGACCGGGGCGGGGGAACTTTCAAAGGCGGGTCCGGCGACCCGGTGGGGAAGCGCCGGAGCTCCGCCAGGCAGCAGACAAAACTCTCTGTCTGCCGGTAGCAGAGGGGCCACGCTGAGCACTCAGGGCTCCCGGCAGAGGCCCGGACAGAAGCCCAGAGGGCGGGGCGACCCCCAGCTGCCGTTGCCCGCCCCGTGGGACTAGGGATTGCCGGAGATCTCGGAGAGGACCGGGGCGGGGGAACTTTCAAAGGCCGGATCAGCAACCCGGAGGGGAAGTGCCGGAGCTCCCCCAGGCAGCAGACAAAACTCTCTGTCTGCCGGTAGCAGAGGGGCCACGCTGAGCACTCAGGGCTCCCGGCAGAGGCCCGGACAGAAGCCCAGAGGGTGGGGCGACCCCCAGCTGCCGTTGCCCGCCCCGTGGGACTAGGGATTGCCGGAGATCTCGGAGAGGACCGGGGCGGGGGAACTTTCAAAGGCCGGATCGGCAACCCGGAGGGGAAGTGCCGGAGCTCCCCCAGGCAGCAGACAAAACTCTCTGTCTGCCGGTAGCAGAGGGGCCACGCTGAGCACTCAGGGCTCCCGGCAGAGGCTCGGACAGAAGCCCAGAGGGCGGGGCGTCCCCCAGCTGCCGTTGCCAGCCCCGTGGGACTAGGGATTGCCGGAGATCTCGGAGAGGACCGGGGCGGGGGAACTTTCAAAGGCGGGTCCGGCGACCCGGAGGGGAAGCGCTGGAGCTCCGCCAGGCAGCAGACAAAACTCTCTGTCTGCCATTAGCAGAGGGGCCACGCCCAGCATTCAGGGCTCCCGACAGAGGCTCGGACAGAAGCCCAGAGGGCGGGGCGTCCCCCAGCTGCCGTTGCCCGCCCCGTGGGACTAGGGATTGCCGGAGATCTCGGAGAGGACCGGGGCGGGGGAACTTTCAAAGGCAGGTCCGGCAACCTGGAGGGGAAGCGCCAGAGCTCTGCCAGGCAGCAGACAAAACTCTCTGTCTGCCGGTAGCAGAGGGGCCACGCCCAGCATTCAGGGCTCCCGGCAGAGGCTCGGACAGAAGCCCAGAGGGCGGGGCGTCCCCCAGCTGCCGTTGCCCGCCCCATGGGACTAGGGATTGCCGGAGATCTCGGAGAGGACCGGGGCGGGGGAACTTTCAAAGGCGGGTCCGGCGACCCGGAGGGGAAGCGCCGGAGCTCCGCCAGGCAGCAGACAAAACTCTCTGTCTGCCGGTAGCAGAGGGGCCACGCTGAGCATTCAGAGCTCCCGGCAGAGGCCCGGAGAGAAGCCCAGAGGGCGGGGCGACCCCCAGCTGCCGTTGCCCACCCGGTGAGGCTAGGGATTGCCGGAGATCTCGGAGAGGACTGGGGCTGGAGAGAGTTCCAGAGACCCAGCTTAGTAGCCTAGGGGGAAACCCTACAGGCTCACAGAAGCCTTAGGGAAAGCCTCTGCACAGCACCAGTAGAAGGCACCCAGCCGCCAGGCACAAGGCTGGAAGACCCCAGGGCAAAAGCAGCATAGCTAGGTGTACTAACCACAGACTGTAGAAGATGCCAATAGCTCTCCTGCGACCCATAGAGGACAAGTGAGATTTGGTGGGTGCCGACAGCAACCGAGCGACAAATAAAAGTGATCCCACCCCTGGCCGCTGGAAAAGCCCATAACACCGTTGCAGACCCCAAGGAGAGAGCGCATCTAGGTGGGCAACAACAGTAGGCACCTGCAGCCTGAAGCCCCCCGTGACGGCCCCCACGGCAGAGGAGGGAATCCAAAGGGCCACTGTGGCTACGAAGAGGGGCCCAGGCCCAGTTAGCAACTACGGACAGGGTTCCTGGTTGGTGAAGTATAAACAGCTGCTCCCCCCACTGCAGCAGCTGAAACAAGTGAAAGGAGCAACTAAACTCTATCTCCATGCGGAGGCACAAATCAACATCATCAAGCAATATGAAAAAATACATTAAATCTCCAGAACAGAAAGAAAGTAACAAATACACAGAAAACAATCCCAAAGAAAATGAGATATATAACCTAAATGATGATGACTTCAAAACAGCCATCATTAAAATACTCACTGAGTTAAGAGAGAATTCTGACCGACAACTCAACGAGTTCAGGAGCTATGTCACAAAAGAGTTTGATATGATAAAGAAGAACCAAACAGAAATACTGGAAATGAAGAACACAATAGAGGAGATTAAGAAAAATCTAGATGCTCTGAACAGTAGGGCCGATAATATGGAGGAAAGAATTAGCAATTTGGAAGATGGCAATATAGAATTGTTGCAGGCAGAGGAGGAGAGAGAAGCAAGACTTAAAAGAAATGAAGAAACTCTCCGAGAATTATCAGACACAATTAGGAGATGCAACGTAAGGATTATAGGTATACCAGAGGGAGAAGAGAAGGAGAAAGGGGCAGAAAACCTATTCAAAGAAATAATGGCTGAGAACTTCCCAAATCTGGTGAGGGAGATGGATCTTCAGGTGACAGAAGCCAATAGATCTCCAAACTTTATCAATGCAAGAAGACCAACTCCACGGCATATAGTAGTGAAGCTAGCAAAAGTCAACGACAAGGAGAAAATATTAAGGACAGCCAGGCAAAAGAAACTAACCTACAAAGGAACCCCCATCAGGCTATCAGCAGATTTCTCAGCAGAAACTTTACAGGCTAGAAGAGAGTGGAATGATATATTCAAAAATCTGAAGGACAAAAACCTACAGCCGAGAATTCTCTACCCAGCGAAAATATCCTTCAAATACGATGGAGAAATAAAAACTTTCCCAGATAAACAAAAATTAAGGGAGTTCATTGCCACAAAACCTCCTCTTCAGGAAATCCTCAGGAAAACCCTCATTCCTGAAAAATCCAAAAAAGGAAAGGGGCTACAAAACCAAGAGCAGAGGAGATAAGTAGAAGGACAACAACAGAGAGTAGCAGCTCTACATCAGAACAGATTAAACCATGGGACGAGAAACAAAGGAAACTGAAGAAAACCGGAAAACAAGACACAAAATGGTAGTGGTAGGCCCCCACGTCTCAATAATCACTCTAAATGTAAACGGATTGAACTCCCCAATCAAAAGACACAGAGTGGCAGGATGGATCAAAGAACAAGATCCAACAATATGCTGCCTCCAGGAAACACACCTCAGCCCCAAAGACAAACACAGACTCAGAGTGAAGGGATGGAGAACAATACTCCAAGCTAATAATGAACAAAAGAAAGCAGGTGTCGCTATACTAATATCAGACAAGGTAGATTTCAAAGCAAAACAGATAAAGAAAGACAAAGAGGGACAGTATATAATGATAAAAGGGACTCTCCACCAAGAAGACATAACACTTATAAATATATACGCACCCAACACAGGAGCACCAAAATTTGTAAAGCAACTCTTAATAGAACTAAAAGAAGACATCAACAACAATACAATAATAGTAGGGGACCTCAACACACCATTAACACCAATGGACAGAACATCCAGACAGAAAATCAACAAGGAAATAATAGAATTAAATGAAAAATTAGACCAGATGGACTTAATAGATATATATAGAACACTTCATCCAAAAACAGCAGGTTACACATTCTTCTCAAGTGCACATGGAACATTCTCAAGGATTGACCATATTTTGGGAACCAAAGCAAACATCAATAAATACAAGAGAGTTGAAATAATATCAAGCATCTTTTCTGATCATAACGCTATTAAACTAGAAATCAACTACAAGAAAAAAGCAGAGAAAGGTGCAAAAATGTGGAGACTAAACAACACGCTTCTCAACAAACAATGGATCATTGAAGAAATTAAAGAAGAAATCAAATATTATCTGGAGACAAATGAAAATGAGAACACGACATACCAAATCATTTGGGATGCAGCAAAAGCAGTCCTAAGAGGGAAATTCATCGCAATACAGGCTCACCTCACTAAACAAGAAAAAGCTCACGTAAGCAACCTCAAACGACACCTAACAGAACTAGAAAAAGAAGAACAAACAAGGCCCAGAGTCAGTAGAAGGAGGGAAATAATAAAAATAAGAGCAGAAATAAACGATATTGAAACAAAAAAGACAATAGAAAGGATCAATGAAACAAAGAGTTGGTTCTTCGAAAGAATTAACAAAATTGACAAACCCCTAGCCAGACTCACCAAGAAAAGAAGAGAGAAATCGCAAATTAATAAAATCAGGAATGACAGAGGAGAAATCACAACAGATACCAATGAAATACAAGAGATCATAAGAGAATACTATGAAAAACTATATGCCAACAAATTGAACAACCTGGAAGAAATGGACAAATTCCTAGACTCCTACAATCTCCCCAAACTGAATCAGGAAGAAATGGAGAATCTGAATAGACCAATCACAAGTAAGGAAATAGAAACGGTAATCAAAAACCTCCCCAAAAACAAGAGTCCAGGACCAGACGGCTGCTCTGGAGAATTCTACCAAACATTCAAAGAAGACTTAATACCTATTCTCCTCAAACTGTTCCAGAAAATTGAGAAAGATGGAGAACTCCCTAACACATTCTATGAAGCCAACATCACTCTGATCCCCAAACCTGACAAGGACAACACAAAGAAGGAGAACTACAGGCCGATATCACTGATGAACATAGATGCAAAAATCCTCAACAAAATTTTGGCAAACCGATTACAGCAATACATCAAAAAGATTATACACCATGATCAAGTGGGATTTATACCAGGGACACAGGGATGGTTCAACATCCGCAAGTCAATCAACGTGATACACTACCTTAACAAAATGAAAACCAAAAACCACATGATCATCTCAATAGATGCAGAGAAAGCATTCGACAAGATCCAACACCCATTTATGATAAAAACCCTCAGTAAAATGGGTATAGATGGAAAGTACCTCAACATAATAAAGGCCATATATGATAGACCCACAGCCAACATCATACTCAATGGACAAAAGCTGAAAGCCATCCCTCTGAGGACAGGAACAAGACAAGGGTGCCCACTTTCACCACTCCTATTCAACATAGTTCTGGAGGTGCTGGCCAGAGCAATTCGGCAGGAAAAAGAAATAAAAGGAATCCAAATAGGTAACGAAGAAGTAAAACTCTCGTTGTTTGCAGACGACATGATCTTATACATAGAAAGCCCCAAAGAATCCACAGAAAAACTATTAGAAATAATCAACAACTACAGCAAAGTAGCAGGGTATAAAATTAACGTGCATAAATCAGTAGCATTTCTATACACTAACAATAAACTAACAGAAAAAGAACTCAAGCACTCTATCCCATTCACAATCGCAACGAAAAGAATAAAATACCTTGGGATAAACTTAACCAAGGAAGTGAAGGATCTATACAATGAAAACTACAAGACTCTCTTGAAAGAAATAGGCGATGACATAAAGAGATGGAAAGACATCCCTTGCACATGGATTGGAAGAATAAACATAGTTAAAATGTCCATACTACCTAAAGCAATATACAGATTCAATGCTATCCCAATCAGAATCCCAAGAACATTCTTCACAGAAATTGAACAAACAATCCTAAAATTCATATGGGGCAACAAAAGACCGCGAATTGCTAAAGCAATCCTGAGCAAGAAAATCAAAGCCGGCGGAATCACAATCCCCGATTTCAAAACATACTACAAAGCTACAGTGATCAAAACAGCATGGTACTGGTACAAAAACAGGTCCACAGATCAATGGAACAGAATTGAAAGCCCAGAGATAAAACCACACATCTATGGACAGCTAATCTTCGACAAAGGAGCAGAGGGCCTACAATGGAGAAAAGAAAGTCTCTTCAACAAATGGTGCTGGGAAAACTGGACAGCCACATGCAAAAGATTGAAAATTGACCATTCTTTTTCACCACACACCAAAATAAACTCAAAATGGATCAAAGACCTAAAGATTAGGCCTGAGACAATAAGTCTTTTGGAAGAGAATATAGGCAGTACACTCTTTGACATCAGTTTCAAAAGAATCTTTTCGGACACTGTAACTCCTCAGTTGAGGGAAACAATAGAAAGAATAAACAAATGGGACTTCATCAGACTAAAGAGCTTCTTCAAGGCAAGGGAAAACAGGATTGAAACAAAAAAACAGCTCACTAATTGGGAAAAAATATTTACAAGCCACTTATCCGACAAAGGGTTAATCTCCATAATATACAAAGAACTCACACTACTTAACAACAAAAAAACAAACAACCCGATCAAAAAATGGGCAGAGGACATGAACAGACATTTCTCAAAAGAAGATATGAATATGGCCAATAGACACATGAAAAGATGTTCATCATCGCTAATCATCAGGGAAATGCAAATCAAAACTACACTAAGATATCACCTTACCCCCGTTAGATTGGCAAAAACATCCAAAACCAAGAACGACAAATGTTGGAGAGGTTGTGGAGAAAGAGGAACCCTCATACACTGTTGGTGGGAATGCAAACTGGTACAGCCACTATGGAAAACAGTATGGAGATTTCTCAAAAAGTTAAAAATAGAAATACCCTATGACCCAGCCATCCCGTTACTGGGTATCTATCCTAAGAACCTGATATCAGATATCTCAAGAGTCCGTTGCACCCCTATGTTCATTGCAGCATTATTTACAATAGCCAAGACGTGGAACCAGCCTACATGCCCAGAAACTAATGATTGGATAAAGAAGATGTGGTATATATACACAATGGAATACTACTCAGCCATAAAAAAAGACGAAATTGGCCCATTCACAACAATGTGGATGGACCTCGAGGGTATTATGTTAAGCGAAATAAGTCAGTCAGAGAAAGACGAACTCTATATGACTCCACTCATAGGTGGAAATTAGTATATTGAGAAGGAGATCTGATTGGTGGTTACCAGGGAAAAGGGGGGGTGGGGGGAGGGTACGGAGGGGGAAGTGGTGTACCCACAACATGACTAACAAAAATGTACAACTGAAATCTCACAAGGTTGTAATCTATCATAACATTAATAAAAAAAAAAAAAAAAAAAAAAGCATTACCCTCTTCTAGTTTTACTAATTAAGTAATGTAAACTCTTTTCAAACATGCACACATTACCAGAATTATTAATCTCTCACTAAAAATGAAAAGTTTTCAGTCAGTTATAACACATAGGTTTTTTTCCTTCCTTCCTCCCTCCTTCCTTCCTTCCTTCCTTCCTTCCTTCCTTCCTTCCTTTTTACATGTTGGCACTGAATGCTTTGAATTTGGTCATTTTTTCAACTGCTGGCATACTAACCTTTTAAAATATGAAGTTCAACAATTTTTGAAATTATACTCAATCTTCTATATACCTTCTTCATTACTAAAAAAGATTAACTGATTTTTCTAAAATTAAATTTATCCTATTTCTCTTCAAATTTCCATAGACAGATTCTAAATCATACTTTTGAATTCTAGAAACTATACATTTTAAAAATCTACACATTTTTTATATTCCTTGAAACTTCTACTACTACTCTGAGAAGAATCTATATTTATCATTTCTGTTGCTATTGTGATAACTTTGATGGTCAAATGGACCACCAGTAAGAGACAAGGCACAATGAGAGACTTCAAGTTTAATATTTAATAATCATCCTTTTACTAGCTAATTAACTACGTCTCTGAGGGGAAAGGTTATATAGATTTCTGTGACAAATAAATAAAGTGAGATTCTGTGACTAGGCATTGACTTGACAGATAAATTCAAGAAAAGTTTATCTATCTATACAAATTGACAGGTATCTAAAGCAATCCAATGCAATGCTGATAAAGAATGTGGAAGTACCAGATAGCTATTAACTATAATGCCAATAGTATTCATTGTCTAATAACCAAAAAAAAAAAACAGAAATTACGTTCAATTTTATACAAAAAGATATTTGCATTGGAGTTGAAATGAATAGACAAGTTAAGACATTGCTAGCAGCAACCATTGCAAAAGTGAAATGGAAAGCAGAAAGTGGCACATGTTAAGCAATAGGAGTATTAGATGCTCAAGGAGGGCCCAGGTGACAGCTAAAGTCATAGTTTCTTACATTGAAGAGAAGCAGACAGAAGGATGTGGACTGTATTCCAAACTTGTGGTGTATTGAGTGGGTAGTGAGAATAGAATAATGAATGAATTTATTTTACATTAGCATATGAATTTGACAGCATAGGGATGATTATAATATAAATCTATCAATTGGGGTTGACGCATAGAAGTAAATTGCAGATGTCAACATGTGCACCAAAAAACAATGGCCAGTTTGGGTTAAAATAGAATCCAGAAGATACTATATTACCTGAGATGTTATCAATAGCTTTCCCAATTATTCAACTATGATTTTTTAATATACGTAAGGTGACCAAATTGATATTGATCTTTTCCATCATATTAGCATGAACTATATTTCAGTTTATACTTAGTTAATTTTGAAGGGTGAGTTTTTGTTTATTTAGAAAAATATACTTTATACATTTAATAAGGTCATATTGTATTTTATGAATCCATTATTATCATTTTCCCTGGTACAATCCTATGTGTGGAGCATAGCATTTCCTTAGTGTCTTTTTAAATTGGGTCAGGGTCGTAAACAATGCACCCAGTGCTTTCGCTCTCATTGTTAATTAATTCTTAATTGCATTGATGCTCCTTTCATAGGTAGGGAAAAGTAGGATAGTAAAAAGGGGCCCATAGATGGCCTGCGTGTCCTCACAAATCTTTGTATGGAAAAGGCCCAGAGACCCCTATCCTTTTAAGCAATGGGCTGTATCGCTACATGGTAGGGTGGCTATAAAATTTATTGTCCAAACGGAGACACTTTTGAAAGTGAAAGGGAGCACTATTAATAATTACACCTGGACAACAGGCATAAACCACAACTGTCCTGGGCAAACTGGGACGTATGGTCATCCTATTACACCGAGACAGTGCAATGATGTATGGATGGGATCTTTCAAGCCTAGAATGTAACTTTGGGATTTTTCTGAGCTAAAGTACCTTGTGTTCTTTATGTGTAAGTTCTGTCCTCAGAGCTGTTCTGTCCCTACATGGCTTTGTAGGGAAACAAACTCATTTTTCCCCCATTTTGAAAGAAATATAAGCCATCATCTATCTTAGATGCTGTTTAGAAGTAGAGGATAATTGGAAGATGGGATGCAGTGCAGCATCGGCAGCTATCTTCTCTCCATGGGCTGGTGCTCTCTTGATAATTGATGATGAGGTAAGAGCTTCGGAAGAGCTACGGCATGTATGTGTGTGTGTGTGTGTGTCTTTTTTCCCAGAATTCATTTTAACAAATTCTTAGTTTGATTTTTGTTATAATTTTATTAGTTTCTAATTTTATTAAATTATTGTAAGAGAAGGTAACCTTTTAAAATACATTAAGCTTTATATCGTGGCCAAATTAAACACTACATTTCACTATATAGGGAAATGTATATTCCCTATTCAAGGAAACTATCTATTAAACCAGGTATCACTCAATTTTTCTATCACGTTACATTTTGCCTATTAGATCGGCCAAATTCTGAGAGACATATGCTAAAGTTTTATACTTTATTCAACACTTTATTCCACTTTTAATAGTTTTTGTTTTATATCTTTACAATACTGTATTGTTGATATATAAAATCAACATATTATTGATGTGTGTCTGTATTTAAGGCCATTTATATCTTCTTCATGCATTATGATTTTTATCATTACATAATGTCACTCCATCTTTTTAGATGTTTTTAACTTATAATCTACCTCATCATATATCCATTCGTCCCTTCTTTTATCTGCATTTGCCTACTATTTCTTTGTCCATCCTTTTACTTTCAATCTTTTCTCTTTTTTTAAAGATTGGCCCTGAGCTAACATCTGTTGACAGTCTTTTTTTTTTTCTCCTTCTTCTCCCCAAAGCCCCCCAGTGTATAATTGGATATTCGAGTTGTTATCCTCCTGGTTGTGCTATGTGGGACACCACTTCAGCATGGCTTGATGGGCAGTGCTGGGTTGGAGCCCAGGATCTGAACGGTGGCCCAAAACCCAAGGCCACCAAAGTGGAGCGTGCAAACTTAACCACTCAGCTACGGGGCAGCCCCTCCATCTTTTTTTTTTTAATTACTGAATTTTAATTATGTGTGTCAGTCTAGAAAGGAAAAGCTGTGTTTCAGTAGCAAATTAACCCTGACATTTCAGAGGCTTAAAAAAACAAGTGTCTTTTTGGCTCTCAATAAGTCCAATAAATTGTTTTTCTTTCCAACTCAATTGTCCTCCATTTACCATCTCAATAATCAAGGCTGTTTGAATCTTGTGGTTCTGCCATCTCAACTGGAGGTGTCAGAGTTCGCTGAGGCAGGAGAAGGGAAAGCTGGTGCCCAGGCTCCCCTCTTAAATTATTTGGCTCACAGCGCATTGGCTGAAACTAGTCATGTGCCTGTAAGAGTTCTAGCAGCTCTTTGGCTTTGGCTGAGGGAGGCAAAGAGTTTAGAGTTATGAGTGGAGATGCTGTCACATAGAGGTGTGATATTTGGACTCTGGAGCCACACTTACTAAGTTCAAATCCTAACTGTGCTACTATGAACTATGTAACTCTAGCCATGTCACGTAACGTCTCTGTGCCTCAGTTTCCCCATTAATAGAATAAATTTGATGATAATAGTACCCACATCATAAGTTTGTTGTATGAATCGTAACACCTAAAGCACTATGTAGGCATTAGCTAGGGCTCTTATTATTCTAGAATGTAGTCATACCTTTCCCCATGAAACGAAAAGAACTAACAAAGAGCACTTTTTTGCCTCATGGCAATATTTGACTCTAACAGGACTTTAAACATCTACGTAGCAGACCTAAGGAAATGAAAGGTCAGGATGACAAGTTTCTGCTATCACAATCACCGTGGTTGAAAGGATTTGAAGGCACACAGCTATGGATGACCTGGAGATGTAAACTTAAATCCCCAATTTTTGTTTGTTCTGTTCGTACAAATTAAATACATTTTGAAAGGCAAACATAATGTTTAAAGGAGTGAAGGACATGAATAAGCATTGCGTAAAGAATAAAAAGAAAAGAATATAAATAACTAATGAAAGAATTTTGAACATCAACCTAGCTTTGTGGACCTTGGAAACCCAGGTCCCAGGGACCCAGGAAAGATCCCATGGACCTTTCCATTTGGAATATTGCTTTTAATATGATTCTGCTCCCACAGTGCCTGTCACCAAGCCTCTCATTCCAATACTGCAAATCCTTTGGAAATCTCTAATCCAGTTTCCATTGATGTCTACCTTGGTCAACTAAGATACATAGGAGAGCCAAGGTGATGGAGACGTTTTCAGGATTCTGGAAACCCCTCTATGAGCATGATGGGCAATTCTAAATGAAGGGGGCAGAATGGAGAGAGCCGGACAGACAATTCTGCCAAAAAATTCGCCATACTTTGTTGTAAAGAAATATTTGAGTTCATCTGCCTATTTTCATAGAACAGATTCCTAGCATGAAATTACCTGGTCAAAGAATACTGTTTGAAGCCTCTTCAAAGTGTTGCCAATTTGCTTTGCAGAAAACCTGTTCTATTAGCACTGCAACACTGATTTAGGCTGTCTCTTTCATCGCACCCTTGCTAACGTTAAATATAATAGTTTAGGAAAAGGAGCAATTTCACTTTGACAGGTTAAAAAATGATAGCCATTATTTTAGCTTTAATTTGTGAATGTTAGATGCCTCACAATCTTCCAGTAAATTCTTCTACTCTCCCTCCCTCATTAGCCTTAGGCTAGCTCAAGTTAGTTTTTCATACTCGCAAACAAAATTTGAAAAAGAGAGTTATAAAATGTAAAGACATCAATCTCAGTATTATTTTAACTAGTGAAAATTTGGAAACAATAAGTGTGCATCAATAAGAAAATGAGCTAAATATGTTTTTTAAATGCATACAAAGAAATACTATACTTAAAAGTACATTTGCAAATAATATTTAATGGTATAAAATATGCTCATGGTGCCATATTCGATAGAAAAATATGTATTACAAAAGACAGTACACTGCCATATGAAGTGTATGAAGGAAATAAACAGAAAAAATGAGAAGGTACTTGATTAAAATGCTAATAATAGTTATTTCTACATAGTGGGATGACTGATTTTGTCTATCCTCTTCTTAAAATTTATCTAATTCAAATTACCTAAGCATATATGATCTATATAATCCACCAAGAACCCCAGGCCTGCCTCGGTTTCCAAGGTCCCCAAAGCTCAGTTGATGTTCAAAATTATTTCCTTAGTTCTTTGTATTCTTTTCTTTTTATTCTTTACACAATGTTTAGTCCTGTCCTTTGTTCACTTAAAAATTATATTTGCCTTTCAAAATGTATTTAATTTGTACGAACAGAGCAAACGAAAATTTGGGATTTAAGTTTACATCTCCAGGTCATCCATAGCCGTGTGCCTTCAAATCCTTTCAACTTTGGTGATTGTGATAGCAGAAACTTGCCATCCTGATTCTTTCTTTTCCTTAGGTCTGCTCAATAGATGTCTACAGTCCTGTTAGGCTCAAAAATTGCCGTGAGGCAAAAAAGTGCTCTCTTTGTTAGTTCCTTTCGTTTCATGGGGAAAGGTATGACTACATTCTAGAATAATAAGAGCCCTAGCTAATGCCTACATAGTGCTTTAGATGTAATAACTCATACAACAAACCTATGAAATGGGTACTATTATTATCAAACCTATTTTACAAATGAGGAAACTGAGGCACAGAGAGGTTAAGTGACGTGAGTAAAGTTATATAGTTAAGATTTGAACTTAGTAAGTGCGACTTCAGAGTCCAAACTCTTTATTTCTATGCCCTGTGGTCTCTCACAATAAAATAAATTTGCTTATGTAAAGAAATTTTATACTTTTCTTATACCTAACATCCTGTTAAACGTGGTTTCGTATATTGAACATTAAAAAGAAAATCAGTCAATTATATTTTCTCTTTGAGAATATAAAATTAAAACTATTTTGTGATAAAAATTCAAAATTTGTCATTTGCTAAGAGTTTTATTTTCTGGGCTAAAGATAACTATGAGGCAGTGTCATAGAGCAAAAGTTCAGGTAATTCTCAGCCATGTAAGTTTTGACAAGAAACTTGAACATTAAAGTCAGACTTAGACTTATTACCTGCAAGATAAATGTATCTGCTTTACTTGCTTTCTTAAGTTGTTGAAGATATCAGAGGAGATAGTTCATTAAAATATTTCGTAATTTATGACATCTTGTAAAATTTGTATCATTATCAATGTGTTTTATGCCATTAGGGAGAAAATTACATAGTCTTATTGATTTGGGAAAAAGTTTTTAAAATTGACTTTAGGATAATCAATGTCATTTCTATTGGGAAATGACACAAAAATATCACATCAAGACTAAGGAGAAGAGTTCAGGGGGTAAACATGAAAGTGGAAACAAAATATGTTCTTATTTACTCTGCTCATCAGAAACCATGCTGAAAAGTCAATGAATACAAAAGAAACAAAGATTTTGGTAGAATTTCTTTTTGTACATCAGATGTTTTGTGTCCTGTCTATATTTTCAGGGCCACTTTGGGATCCATATGCTCCTTGCTCTGCTTAAGAATATATTAAAAGAAAATACTTCTTTTGATAGTTTTAAATATTTTAATAAAGTAATATTTTAATAAATAATAAATAAATATTTTAATAAAGTAAAAATACATAGTACCTATTCTATTTCATTATCTGTGGTGCATTTTAATTTTAAGCAGTTTTTTTCCTCCTACCCCCAAATTTCCACCAATAGCATTTTTTGGGATGTAAATTAATTGGATGCCTTTTGGTTCTCATCTTCTCCCTCTTGCAACATTGGACACTCTTGATCGTTATCTGTTGGAACTTCTCTCCTTCACTGGATTTTGCTTCCCTCTGATGTTCCTTCTGTTTTTCTCACTGGCTCTTTTTCCTCACAGGCTTTAAAAATAGAGATGCCCCTTGGTTACATAATCATCCTTCTAGATACTTGCCTTGGGTGATCTCACATAATTGTCATTGATTCCATTCCCATAGGATGCCCCAGAAATACTCAAGCTCAGCTCTTCCTCATTCCTCCAGTCCCATATTGCCATCTGCTTTCTTCATCTATCCCTCTGCATATTTCAAGGTCGTCTTAACTTAGCATGCCTCAGATGGAACTCATTACCAATTTAGCACCTTTCTTTGGTTTTCTATATTTCCTGTTGTTGATAATGGTACTACATAATCATCTCAACTCAAAAGCTTGACATTATCTCAGATCCTTCTCTATTTCTCATACACCATATCCCACCGCACCCCAACTCTCTTCTTTTAAATGTGTCTCAAAGCCTGTCTCCACCTCTAGGCCACTACGTTAGTTTGGGTCTCAGTCCTCTCTCGTCTTATAGGAACAAATAACTTCCTAACTGGGCTTTGAGATTTGGGATTTTGTCTCTGCTATAGTCACCATCCAGGCTGTCATAAGAGTCATTTTTTTTTTAAACAGAGTTGATTCTATAGTTTCTCTACTCCAAAAATTTCCATTGATTTTCAGCTGGATAGAGTATGTAATCCTGTACAAAGCTGGTCATATAGGTGTCCCTTTCCGTCTTTACCTACTTCTATTCTGCCTGACTCCAGTTTCGCACAGTATATCTGTTTAGCAACACTGATTTACTTCTCCTTCCCTAAACTTGCCTGGTGCCTTTATATATGGTCTTCCTCTGCCTGTGGTCTATCGATCCCTATTCTCTGCCTGGTCAACTCATGCCTAGTCATCAAGGTCTAGTTCAAATGTCATTTTTTGGTGATTTTCTTGAGCCTCAGGTACTTTCTCAATTATGCTATTACAAAACTTTAAAGATAATATTAGTAAAGCTGTTTGCCTATTAATTCTCCATTATTTATTTTTATGTCTTTCTCCTGCTTCTCTAGCACATACGATTTTTGAAGGTCTCTAAACCCTCCCTCCTTTTTCTAACTTGCCTCTCTTTTACTCATTATTACTCACTGATATCTGTTCGGTTATGTTGGTTTAATATGAACAAATTAAGGGAAGAGGAAAGAAATGTATGCTAAATTGCAAAAAGACTATCCAATTGTGGGTAAGTGTATTTGTAATATATGATATATATCCTCCCTGCGAAAAAATCAATGCATTTCACCCAATTACTTTCTTCTCCTTTTCCCATTTGATAGAATTATATTTCTGTTTTCTGTGTATGGAAATTTTCATTAAAATTTCAACATTAAAAGAAAATATATAAAATAAATGTATCAATGCATTAAGATTAGTATGTATTTTGAGCATTCTTTGCAACAAACATTCTTAATTAACATATCATATACTTAAATACTCAGTGAATGAGATGTTATTGTACTGATGGAAACCATTTAGATGGTAAACTAGGTGAGGCGTTGTATTAAATGATCCAGGATGTGTTCTGTTTATTGGCTAAAGATTTTGTTTTGCTTAAAACTTTTAATCAAATAGATGATCCATGTTTCCTGTTGAAAGGGAAAAAAAGGATCCAGATTTCTCTTGTCTGTTCTCTCTTTCGTCTATTATGAACTCACGGGCAAAATCTAAACATCTTGATGACATGCTAATTGCATTCTAAAAATAGTTTCCGCAATTGAGAACTTTAGTTCTAAAGATCAAACAATATCCTTAAGGGTGGTTTATTATTTTTTAAAGCATTGTTGGAAATGATTCTTTTATTTTTATGCATTAACTTTATTTTATTCTTAATTGACTTTTTGTCATCAAGATTCTTCCTCGTCCTTTCATTTTGCAGTGCACAGCAGACATCACCTTCAGTGACCCTTGCTCTCCCACTCTAGCATAAAAGTTCAACAAATGCAAAAATCTAAGATTTGACAGGCAGCTGATAGATAATTATCTGCAGTTATAGAAGTTTCTTAATTACAATCCTATTTCTAGGCAGTCACAGTGTTGAATAATGAGAATTTGACATCAGTTTAACTAAGCTCAAGAATCAACCTGCCACAGACTAATGCTTATTTAATCTCTCTGAACCTCAGTTTCTTCATCTGTTAAATAGACGTTTCACAGAGTTTGTTTAAATACAATAATGAAACACTGTGTAATTTAATTTATTTTTGTTTTTTACTGTGCCCATTACAGTAGTATTACCAAAATGTAGATTGTCATCTCTAATGAAGTCACATGTACATTTTGTTGTCGTCCTGATGTCTATTTAAAAAAAAGAAAAGTGGACTATATAGACTTGAAGACATGTAGTCCAAAACTTACTTACTGTAAGTTCCTCTAAAAAGTGAGCCATTGTGGAAAACAGAAAGGAAAGAATGAGCTTATGCAGTATGTTACCTACTTCAATGCATGATCAACAAACATTTATTGAACATTTATCTTTGCGTGTAAAATATTCTGTACTGAGTAATGTGTAGAATACAAATTTTCTGAAACAGATGGGTTCTCATCTTCTGGAAATGTGCAGTTCCGTAAATGACTCACCGTCCATCGATTGTTTGAATCATTAATTCAACAGTCACCTTTTCTTATCCAGCATTTATCTGCCGTGCACTTGATTGAGTGCTCAAGTTCAGCCAAACAACCAGCACTTTTAATATATCTAAAATATGCTTTTCACTACAGTTAAGCAATTATAAACCAATAACCATAGAAATGCAAACTTTAAGATAAAACACAATAGATGCCTTTCTGATAAATTTGCAATAGAGATATTCTTTGAGGCACTTACACAACTGGTAGCAATTGTTCCTGAACCTTAGTATATTTTTCCCAGTATAAGGCAAAACTATGTACACTTTGCAAAAACATGTTTCTGTTGGGGTTCAAGGCTGATAAAAATCCACCGTTCACCTTTGTGTGAGTTGTGAAACAACTGAAAAATAAGACATAAAAATGATGTAGATGAAGATCAGTATGTCAGCTTTATTATTCAGAATTTGTTGGGAGAATGTGGCTTAAATCTGCAGCCAATCAAATTTCCTTTTAATTCCCCTTTTGCACATACCCGCCCCAAACTCGAGGCCTCTCTGGTTCCATTACAAGTCCCCTAGGGGTAAATTCTGCCATTGTCAACCTACCACTCTGGAGAAGTAGGCGTGGGAGCATCCTGAGAATAGGTTCTCAGAAGGGGATAAACCTAGGAGGGAAAAGATATGCAAGGTATTTTCCTTCTAAATTCACTAATCAGTGAAGTCACCACTTCTCCATTGGAAATAAAGTAAAATATCTCTATCTTCTAAAAAAAACTTGAGGAGGGGATGAGCAAATCCTTCTAACATTAACTCACAGGACATACATTCACGGTCCTCATGCCCTTGAGGTAATGCATAAGGGATTTTTGTTTGAAAAATGTGCGAGTATTTGAACACTTCTAATTTTTTAGACTCTAGAATTGTGCTACATGGTCTGTGATGATGGGTTTTGGGTCCAGGCTTCAAAGAAAGTCTTTCAAATTTTTATAGAAAAATCATAGGATTTTAAAGGTGGGAAGACTATAAAATGTAACTAAATGTTTTTATAAATGAGGAATTTAAGGTGCTTTGAATTTGACAGGCTTGGTTGAAGGGGCATGGTCCTCATACTGATTTTGTTACTAGCTGAAGTGCTTGGATATTATGTGATAGTTTCTGTGGGCAAGAAAGAAGAAAGCTAGAGTTTTCTCCATACATTTGAAGAGACAGAATTCAGACAGACAGTTATTAACTGAATCACAGCCTTCAAGATACATTATGATATGGTTAGAAACATTACTTTATCCAGCTCTAGTTACTGATCAATGATAACTGAAATTTTGTTTTCCAATTTTTACTGAATTCATTATGATTTATCAATTGACAGCTTAAAAGTTCACAAGGTCTTTTAAAATAAATACTAAGCAGACTTTTTTGGACAGTAAATTTCTTCACTAGGAGATAAATACATGTGAATCAATAGTTTAAAAATTAAAAAAAATTCTAATTTCCATGTTAGAAATAACTTGTTGGTTACCCATAGAGACCGATGGAAACTTGTTTTCATGACTTTGGTTGCGTTTGTCAAGAACTGTGAAAGGTCTGAGATTTTACCCTACTTGTAACCTAACAAGTTAGCCTGATGCAGTTCTTAGGGTGCTGGTAGAAGACCCAAGATTCCTCAGTCAGAGACAAAAAACTTTATTATTCAGGGTCAGAAAGAAGCATGAGCCTATTGGTATTGATTATCCTTGCCCCCAAGTCCCACATAGGCCCAGATGGATGTTTGCATAAGCAACAGGTTGTGTTACAGGAGTGGGAACCCAGAAGTTTTATGATGGGCAGTACACATACCTGCTCTTTGTTCTGGAGGAGACGCTATCTCGATCCTCTAGGGCTGGAAGCACGCACACACTTTAGAGGAAGATATTTTCTTTGTTTTTCAAGCTGTTTGCTATACAAACCTTTATGAGAAGAGAGTCTGGAATAAATAATAGTCAATGTCTCTCCCAGATGTGCAGAAACACCCATGGAGAATTGCCTCTTAATAGCCTTCTGTTGAATTTTGGCAAAGGGCGTAAGTGCAATGCCTCAATATTTATTGAGAACCTACTCCATAAAACTTAAGTGTTAGACACTGTATGATACGCAGTGATGAGAAAGCTATGTTGCATGTCCTCATAGAGTTCAAGTGCGTGCACACACACATATACTACAAAACACTCTTGCATAAGTACTCTGGCTAAGGCAATTCACATCGAACTTAAAAAGTTTGAGCTTGGTGTCAGAGATGCTGGAATCGCCATGGCACAGCTGGTAAGAGTTGAGGCTGAACTACCTGAGTTTAATACAAATCCCACCAATTGCCATCTTGCACACACTATTTACCCTCCCCATTCTTCAGTTTCCTCATTGGTAAAATTTACATAGTATCTACCTCATAGGGTAGTTGGAAGGATTAAATGTCTTACTATGGGAAAGAACCTAGAATAGTTTCTAAAATGTGCTATCTGATCAGAAAATGTTAGCTCTATAAAATCGAACTTCAATCACTTTTTATCATTGTGACCTGAGAAAAAGGTTATTTAACTTCCTTTCTGAGTCACGTTTTTCTCACTTATAAAATGAGAGTGATAGTATCTTATTAGTTGACTGTGAGTCATAAAATGAAAATGTAATGGATATGCTTGATAAAGACTTAAAACTGGTAGCTGCTGTTATTAATAAAGGGACATATACTACATACAATTCAAGGGGTAGATTTGGCTCTCTTCTTTCTATGTTTTAAATTTCTTCCCAGTTCACAGCTGGTAGAATAATGTAACAGGGGAGGGTAGTGGGAAAGCTATACTATACTAGAAGTTGAAACCTGGTTCTATTCTTGACTTTGTCATTAATTTATTTATTCACAAAATATATTGACACACCAATGCTTGGCAAAAGATAAACATGGCAAAATTTTTTGCCTTAAGAAAAACTCACAGTAGTGGCTTAAGCCACTTGCATTCTTCTCTGTAGCCCAGAGGAAGCAAAGGTGATCAGGAGGTCATATTTGGCCTGAGTTGTGGAAGATGGGTGGAGACAATGTGAACAAAGATACAGAGAAAAACCCCCACAAATGCAGTGTGTTTTGAGAGAACACTAAAAAATTCAGTTTAGCCCCCTTAGAGTCTGAGGGCCAGATTGAGTTGATCAGTGGAAGCCATGTGGGCAAGGACCTAGATGCAGTTAAGGGATTAACCTGAATTCCACAGGCCCTGTGAAGCTGTTAGTGATCGTACTATTGCTGCTGCTGAGCAAAGCTGGGGCAGGAGCAGAACACTTAGAGAAAAATCACATTCTCAGCCTGTTGATCCTGGAGACAAAACCAACCCAAACCTTTGCGGTATATTATACTAGCAAGTAAAAAGAAGTGCTCTGAATTTAAGAAGCAGTAGAAGGAATTGTCCCACCACATGAAGTCCCTTAATCATCCTTAGTTGTGAGGACTAGAAATACCTAAGTTCCTAAAATGTAAATGCTGACCACTGAGTTGGGGAAAAGACAAACATTTGGGGTTAAATTCATACTGTCTCCTTCAGTAGCTCAGTAGGGAGCATATAGGGTATGGCCAAGGATTAGAAGATGACTCTCTTGATATTTATGGGATATTTTACCCCCCACCTCCTAGGCCATGAGGACCTGCAGTGATTATATTTCACCATTTAATGTTAAAAATACTGCTCTGTGGGAGTTTATTTCTTAACACAGGAGACATTTTTTCCAGTGTTTACAAGAGTTTACAATGTTTAGCAGATTTGCGTATTGAATTGCCAAATATGTGCATTTTATTGTAATGCTGTTACACCGGTCCCCGAACTCTAGCAAAAATATTCTCATTAACTGCTATTACCTTCATCAAACATACAACCTCTCGGCAGGGCTCCAGCTCCCCAGGCAAGCCCATCATCAGCCCCCACACTTCAAGCAAGTGCATAAGCACCAGCTGTCAACGGTGCTTTCAATCCAGCTGTCAAGCCAGGTGCGGTGGGCGCCGCGCGGTGCTCTGATGTTAATGATGGATTAATTAAGGCGGTGTGTGTGCATGCAATGGAATCTGGAGTGCAGTCTGCGCACTGCTCTTGGCTGGGGTTCCATGGCAGTCTTCAGTGTATTCCTCGGGGACTTCCTCTCTACTTACCAACAGGACTGTACACTTTGCTTCAAAAGCAAACAATCAGCTTATCTGAATGAAAAACAAAGAACTCCATGACTAATTCACCAAAGCTCATGACCTTGACAGAGAAAGAACAGCGCTTATTTGACAGATCACGAAAGGAGGTGGAGGTGCTCCTCTTGTCCTCGCTTTTGCAGAGTAGACTAATCTGTAGGTACAGTGCTTATGCTTCGTAAACCACTACATGTTGTGGTATTCATAGCTCATAAGAAAATAGGATTTTGCTGCTGCTCACTGGCAGTGTCCTATATGATACCACGTTGCTCAGGATTTGGGGACTTGTTACTCAAGGACTCAAATGCTTTGATCCAAGAGTATACGCCATTGTATCTTGGATGAAAAATGCAGGCTTCCACTTTTTTTGCTGGAATAACAGCAATATTAACAATGACAATGATAATAACTACAATTAATTGAGCACCTGTATATGCAGGACTCTGACTACATTAATTACATAACCTCATAATCTCTTTATCAATCTGTTTTACAGAAGAAGTTAAAATTTCGAGTAAATAACTTGCCTGAAGTTATATAGCTCATAACGATGAATGGAATGCACTTGGAGAAGATGGATATTAAAGAATCATTAGAGATTTATTAGTTAGGAAAAGGGGAAGCCATAAGAAAACAAACCTAGCATGTGGACAACCCACAGGTTTACAGGCACAATGCCTGTTGGGAAATAGTCGAATCTGGTACCACTGCAGCCCGCATCTCTGGAGTAGAGAGGCAGGATGGGGGAGGAGAGAGCAATGCCATGATAGGTGTTTGAACTTGACTTTATTCTTCTCACAAAGAGAAACTGGTGGAAAGACACAGTCAGTTTAGTTTTTAGAAGATAATGGCAATAAGGAGGATGCATTGAGAGGAGAGTGTCTGGTAAGAGAATACCATTAGGAAGTTGTACCATTGAGGTACATGTCTTACTGGGTGCAGAAAGCAAAGCACAAGGATGAGCAATGGATACGCATTGCACTGCAGTTGGCTCTAGGAAGCTGCTTGACTAGGAAAATGTCATACAACTGGACACATGAGCACTTGCCTCTTAATAATAATAATGGCTAACATCTGAGTGACCACTGCATGCCAGATGCTGTTTTCAGTTCTTTATAGAGTTCTTCATCCTGTAACCCTCACAACAAGCCTATGAAGTACACACAGTGAAGTGGAGGAACCGGGTGATGAATCCATGGAGGGTGGTTTCCAGATTTGTTGTCTTGACAACAGACTAAGGTGGTATTTAGGTAGTTATTTCATTTTATTTCATTTTATTTAATAGCTACTGTAGTTTACTGCCCAGTAATGTTTATAAGGCAAATTAAGATTTAATATCTATCATTGCTGATAACAAGGTGTCATATTTTGTCTGGGAACTCTGAAGAGGTGCAGGAGAATTCTGGAGACTGCATTTTTTGGAGAAGTTTAACATTAGAAAAATGAGAGTTCGGTCATACTATATCTGGATATCAGGGAGATATTTTATACACTACCTTACAATTCTCACCAGAAAAATAAATTCCAAATGGCTTGAATGTGCACTACTGTCAAATGGATTTAAAACAGAGTGAAGGGACCCTAAGCAAAGGGTAATGATAGCAATAATAATGATAAATGGCAATGCATTGGGTTAGGAACAGGGTGCACAGTTGGCTGCTTTTATTTAAGATGTCTTGGTAATGTTAAACCTGCAAAAAGCATTAATAAATGAGTGTGAAGCGTTGTAATCTAAAGTCCTTTTGCAGATATCTTGGCTCTTGCTCAATGTAATTATACTATATGTTGCTATTATTATTTAAATAAAGATAGGAAAAATCACAGCAATTAGCCTGCACAATATCACGACAATCACAAATATCTCAAGAACTGTCATTGATTGTTTGTTTATTGCTTTACAAGCCAGAACCACGCAACTGCCAAAGTGAACACATTCTTAGTTTTCAAGGTGAAGCAAAAAGAGAAATCTAAATGAACTTTAGTTTAAGCCAATTGTATTAATTTTTTATATCATTATTACCATTGGAATTCCCCAGATAGAGTCATAAGTATTTAAACCTCCTACTTATGTTAGCCAGCTTGTGCATGGCTTTAAATCGTAATAACAGACACAGGAAAGTGAATTTAAAAACAAAAACATATTCATTTTTAAAAGAGAAGATTGACAAGAAAATAATATTATTGTGTGTATGCAAATTGTCTCAGCTATGACTTCATAATTTGTAATGGTATCCAGCTTGACAGTGTTTACACTTGTTAATGACTTCCTTTATGAGTGATAATTGATCTACTTCATTATCATATTAAATCCTTGATCATATGCCATTAGGTTTGATGCAATAAATGATCTGTGTGATTTTTAGTGTAATGAACTAATTAGACTAATTAAAATCAATATGTGTGCCAATATTAGACTTTGAATCCAAATGCTCCTTCTGACTGTGCTGGCTTAAAATCAGCAACTCAGTAAAAAGGATCTAATGCTGATTTATGAGCACTTGAGGAACATGAGGCAGAATAAATTGCCTTGTGGTAGTAGAGACAGCATTAGTGAAGTATAAGATACTAAGTGCATTGTAAGGTCAGCAAGAAGGGTGTTCTTACACATGTAGTAATATGGCACCTTATCCCTCCTTTTAATATATCAGAACGTCCCAGCAAAATTATTTGGTTTAAATGCCAGTGAAATTACTCTGCACTTGTTCATAAATAACATGGAAAAAAAGCACCCCAATTTTGTAATCAGTCTACAATCTAATGAAAATATGCATATTTAGTGTGACATATGTTTTTCAACAGTTGATCTATTTTATATTAAAGGAAATACATTCTAAAGGAGACGGTAAATAAAAATCAATGTGTAACTCTCCAACTTTAAACTGTCCTCTATTGATTCAGAAATCTTTAGAAATTACAAATGATAATTTTTGAGAACCTACAGACAAATTCTTCAAAACTAAGCTCCTCTGTCACTTCTTTGAGGGGGTCTCCCCTGATTCTCAGGACTGTAACATATGCCTCCCTTAAATGCTCACCCAAATGCTTCTTTTTCTTCTTTATTTACCAAAGTTTTAACGGTATGATTCATTGATGAAGGGTGATTGCACTCCCAGAATGTAAACTCCATAAGTGCAGGGACCTCGTCTCTGATTCTTCCCACTAAAGGTTTAACACAGTGCCTTCCTCACAGGAAGCAAAAATCTGTTTTTGGAATTTTTAAATATATATGAACTTATTTGCTATTTCTAAAGTTTAAGTAAATTTTAGGTTATTTTAACGGGAACTAAATATCACATTCCATTAGTCAATAGGTAGCTTCAAAAACAAAAAAGAAAGAAAGAACATTTAAAATCTGATCGTCATAATTTCTCCACAGAAGCTGGCTCACATCTTCCATATTTATTTCCCTTGAGAGCCAGTGGAAATTGTCCACACAAAAGGAAGCTGAAATGGAGTGTGGAAATTTGGGCTTATTCATTCTATGGGGCTTATTCATTCTAGACCAGATCAATGGTTACTCAGTCTTTTTCTCTCACTTGATATAAGTGTTGTAGCTATTGCCGGGAAGTAGAGCCAGTATGTAATATCTTTGAAAACTTTCTTTAAAGACTTTCCTGCTAAGTTTTCTTTACTTGTGTCTTCTAACAATCCCAATATAGGTAGGCATTTAATGTGAGAGCTTGACTTTGGGAATAATCTTTAATGATTTGACTGTGAGGCAACATAAAAGAGACTCTCAAGGCATTTTCTCCAACCCATTCAGAACTTGTCTCTTCTCTCCTATTTCTTTTTTCTTATTCCCCGTGGCTTCCATTCATCATTCATTCATTCATTGAAAAAGAAACACATATTTATTGAGAGTTTATGCATGGCACTAATCTTGGTTCTCTGATAAAGAGTATAGGTTTCCTGATCTAAAGCTATTTCTCACCTAGGAAGAAAGATAGGACATGTACATAAATAGTTCTAATTTAAAATGATAAGTGATAAATCTTTGAGTGTCTCCAGTAAATTGCAAGTGAAATTTAAAGATGAGCCAATGACTTCTGGCAGGGTAATTTAGGAAGGCTATGTAATGGAGGTGGCATTCAAACTGAACATCGATGACTGGAAAGAATTTGTCAGGCTGAGAGGGAAAGTGACCACGTTGGAGAGAAAGAAAAGCACAATCAATCTGCCTATTCGAAAGTGAGATGAACTATCCTAATCTAGACTAACTAGGTGGATGGGGGCAGCGATCTAAATTAGCACAAATATGAATTATAGATCTTTCCTTTCTATTGCTTTAAATATTTGGAGTAATTGGGAACTTTATAAAGTAATATCTAATAGAGATTCTAAGTAATTTTTTAAAATGAAGTCTATGCGTAAGTAATATTACAGGTTGTTGAGAACTTCTAACATATAACGAGAATCTCATGGAACACTCATTTCAAACTATAGATTCTTATAATATTTTATCACATAAGAAAAGTGCAGTTTACTACATTTCCTTGGTGGTGGAAGGTAGGGATAAATGGTATCGGGCAGATACTTTAAAAGGAAACTTGTAAGGAATGCTCTTAACTCTTAGGCAAAACCCCAATAGATAACACAGGTAAGCATGGACCGCCTCTCGCTGAAACCACCATCAATCTGTTCTTTGTCCTTCTTCTCATTTCCTGAAACAGAGTTTAAAGACTACTTACTCCTCTGCTTGACGCTGGATGGAAAATGTGTGCGTAGGACTATTTAATGTTATCATATTGGAATTAGCTCAGAGTGCTGGCAGCTCCAGGTGAGCACTCAAAAATGTTATTATTGTTGTTCTTAACATCCTTACACGGAGCTTCAGGAGAAGACTTTGAGTACTCAGTGGTGACGTTATTGGGCTTTGTGATTTTAAACAAATGGTTTCAACTTTCATGTTCTCAGCATCATGTTTAACATGGGAGTTTTAAGGTAAACAATAGCTAAAGTTTTTTTTTTCCTAGTTATATTGTTGTATGATTTCGACTATCAATAGTAGTATTTTAACCCTCAGGGAGATATTCAAATTTTTAAACTTTAAAAAACAAATTTTTTTGAGGAAGATTAGCCCTGAGCTAACATCTGTCACCAATTCTCCTCTTTTTGCTGAGGAAGACTGGCCCTGAGCTAACATCCGTGCCCATCGTCCTCTACTTTGTATGTGGGAGGCCTGCCACAGCATGGCTTGACAAGTCGTGTGTAGGTCTGCACCCGGATCTGAACTGACAAACCCCAGGCTGCCAAAGTGGGCATGCGATCTTAACCACTGTGCCACTGGGCTGGCCCCTCACATTTTCAAAAAACGTCATTTTTTAGAGAATAATCCTCTAGTGGAATTAAAGCAATGTGACAAAATGAAATATTGTATTGATGAAATAAATTTCATTTATTTATTAATAAATAAATGAATGAAATAATAAATAAGTGAAATAAATATTCGCTTATTTGGGCAGAAAGACTGCAATATAGACAAGAGCTGCCTAGGATCTTTCTCCTTAGAATCAGAACTAGTGTTCTTACTACATTCTTGTATTTTTACTTTACTTAATAACCCCCACCAGTTTCATCAATTGCTTTTCTTCCTGTCCCTGTGTATCTCTATCTGTTTCTGTTTTTCTCTTTCTGTATCTGTTTCTCTCTTGCCCTCCTCTTTTCTCTCAAACGTTTGAGTTCCTAGGCTAGAGAGGAAAGATTTGTGAAAGCAAGATGTTTTACTTTATCTGACACTTCTTACGTTATTTTTCTAAATAGGCGTATCTTTCAATCTAAATGCATTTATTCTGATAGAAAATGTCTCACTTATTTGCACTAGTAAGTCTTCAAGAACTGAACCTGCATTATTTCTGGTTAAATATTTAATGCCCGTGCTGTGATCTTTTTCACAACCGTTCACTAGATATCCCTGGTTCATTTTTCCAGGTTGTCTAGAGATCTTTGCCTTTTAATTGTGGTTGCTGAGAAAAATAGATGACTGGGTGTTTTGATTCTTTGAGGACAGTCTCTATCATTTGATTCCAATAAACTAAAATAGGCTTAATTGACAAAACAGCAGTAATACTGCTACACCGTGCTGATGGACTTTCAAATCCATTTTCTGCCATGTGGCTGGCCAGAGTCAGGCGACATGTAGATGGTGTTAAATCAGAAAGAGCACTGGACGTGGCTTATGACCTTGGGGTAGTCTTAGCTCTGCTACTTATTAATTGTGTGATCCAGAGCAACTCACTGAAAAATGAGGACGATAGCATCTTCTGTGTTGTAGTATTTTGGGGGTTACACAAAATGCTCTATGTAAAAGCAATTCATAAACTCCAAAACACTATACAAATTTAAGATTTTGTTATTAATTCTTACAACTAAAAATTTTCATTTGCATATTTAAACTTCGGACAAAATACAAACTTTATATTGGTAGGGTATGGAAGAAAAAAGTTGAAAATTAAAATCTGTGTACCAGTGGATGTGGATAAGAATAAGCCCTTGTCTGTAAAAGAGAGTTGAATAATGGAAAAGCATCCAAAACAGGAGTTCCAGAAAAAATATATTTTATCTTATTTCTGATTGAGTTTGAATGATATGACTTGAATTTGCTGTGTTTATGAGTTTAAAAATGTTCAACACTCTAAGTCTTATGGTATTTATGTCCAAAGTAACCTTTTATAAATTATTTTAAATCAATGGCATAAAACAGGTAATTACCACTTTGTAATTAAACATTTTTTCTGTAAAGTCAAACCTGTATATACATGGATAGGATATGATTAACTTTATTCAAAATTCTAATAGAGACGGTAAAATTATACAATTTTACATATAGGTACATACACTTTAATTCTGAATGGGTAAACCTTATTTTCACTTTTTGTCCAACAAAAACAGTCAAAAGGATTTTGGCCATACCCATAATTTCAATTTAATATATATCTCATTTTTCAGTATTGGAATTTCTGTGGATGTCAAGGAACCCTTTAATATTATATACTGTGCACCTTTAATGTGGTATTCCAAATTCAAAATATAGTCGAAATTGAGACATTACCCAGTTGAACACCTACAATGAATTTAGTAGCATCTTATTTTAACACGTTACTTTCAAAGAGACATTTTACAAAAACAAGCAATTAAATCATAAACACTTTACTGTTTTTTTTGTTCCAATTTTTGTTTTTTTGAGGAAGATTAGCCCTGAGCTCACATCTGCCGCCAATCCTCCTCTTTTTGCTGAGGAAGACTGGTCCTGAGTTAACATCCGTGCCCATCTTCCTCTACTTTTTATTTGTGGGGCGCCTGCCACAGCATGTCTTGACAAGTGGTGCGTAGATCCTCACCCAGGATCCAAAATGGCAAGTTCCAGGCCGCCAAAGCAGAGCATGCAAACTTAACTGCGGCATCACTGGGCTGGCCCCAACACTTTATTGTTTTGCTTTATGTATTGTTTGTGCATTTTAGGAACAGATTTATTTTTAATGAAGTGTTGTATTTATTTTAATTCATAAGTGTCTTTCTTGTCTCTTTTGTATGCTAAGTAATATTTTGTGAGCTTTTGAAACAGACTGATTTTCACATGTATCGATAGTCTCCTGTCACTCTCAAAAGCTTGTCTTGGTGGCCTCCATGGAAGACCTGATCACTACCTTCTTGTGCCCACATGATCCTTCATCCCATGTATGTTCTAACAACTAGGAACAAATTCTACGCTTGTGTACGTGATTGTCTCTCCATAGCAGATTCTGAGTCTCTTGAGGGCAGGCTGTATCTCATTTTCCTCAGTACTCCTGGTATCTGGATTTGGGCCTGACATTTGGTAGTTGCTCAAAGAACATTTTTGGAATCAAATAATGAAATAGGAAATGATATTTAAAAAATTTCATTAATATTGCTGTTAGAAAACATTCCTAGCTGAAGAAAGAAGTCTAGCTTTCCAAAAACCTGTATCTGACAAATATCAAATTCTTCATATGTGTAGCAACAAAGTCTTTTCATATATTGACTCTAATGTACCTGTAGCATGCCACCTGATTCTTTATATATAACAGTCACTGAATATGTGTAATATGTATTTCCCATGTAGGAATTGTAAGAATCAAAGAAGAATCTAGCTGGGAAATTATTTTGTCAACTGTGAAATGCTACAGAAATGGGGTACTTAGTAGAAGAAATCAGGAGAAGAAACAGCAGTAGTAGTTGTCAACGTCACTATTGATATTGGCTTGCTCTAGTGAGCTGTTCAATGCTTGGATCAGTCAAGCTTCTTATCACCACCTGCAAAATCTTATTTATCCTCAATTTCATACCTGGACTACTTACTCATCCCCTTGCTTATACTCATCTCTGTAGTTTTAACCAAGCTTGCATCAAAGCTCTTGATGGAATCTTCTAGCACTGACTTCACAGGATATCGGTCACCTTTGTCACTATTGTATCTGACGCACAGAATCCACTTGTCCTTCTTCTGATAACAGCCATCTAAACATTTATTTCGGTGTTCTTGGAATCATTAATTAAGTTGCACTGCACATATCTAGCTTGAGCACATGAAGCAAAGTAGGCCAATTGAACTTTAAATTCTTAGAAGAAGAAATGATAGGAGCTGATCATCTTAGGGTCTTAGGTTGTCCACTGTTCCTGCCACCTAGTTCCCTAAATTGTCTCTACTTTCCAAGTCAGTTCTTCAGCTTTTTAAAACCATTTTAAGGTACTGTGAACCATTCCACATCTTTCTGGTAAATCTCCTCGTGGGAGAAGTTAATTTTGGCTAAGCATGACAGAAAACCCTAACTGATACTTGTTCCGTATACATATTAGTATTGTGATTTTTTTTGCCTAATTAGAGAAAATGAGTTGGCATGTGCATGATTTTTAATTCCTTCTGAGTACTCAGAGGCTTCCACTTGTGTTTTCCTTTGTGTGTTTGCATACTTAGGTAACAATGAATAATTTATCAATAAATGATGTCTGATAGAAGTAGAAATAGCAGAAACATGAACTTTAAATTTTATGGCATATTTCCTGTGGCATTTAAGTTATAATATCCACCTGCATTCATGCTGTTAAAGAGAATGACTCAAAATAGCATAATTGAAAGGAGATTACTTTCATATTTCCACACTTTCCACGTTTAATAGCCTTCAGACACAAAATTGTTGTTTTATAAAGTCAAAATAAATATTAAGGGTTTATGATCCAGTCCTTTTGTGTTTAGAAATAACTTGAATTTCCAACTAATTCATAATAATATCACTGTTTTTTTACCGCAAAATTAGCACACTATTCAGATCAGAATTCTGAAGCACTTTTCTAACTAAAATGATATCCAATTGTGATTTTATTGTCGAATTAGGCTTTATTTTACTTTTTGATGTTTTTCACAGATAACGTTCTGTTATCTCTTTTTCGGGACGACCTATGTGTATATGAGGATGGAAGGAAACACAGATTATCATCTCACACATTATGTTCATAAATTATGAACAACAAAAGACACCAGGAAAAAAGTAACCATTTCATCCCTAGGTATGAATTCTGTAAACAAAGTGAACGTTTTTCTGAAGATTAGATAGGCAATCTTTTGCAGCCTTTTTAATGACCTGATTTGGGAATGTTGAGATTTTTTTTTCTCTTTGAAAACATACAGTAAAATATGGCTGTCCAACTCATGGAGAACTTCGTGAAAAGTTCAGTGATTTTGTTTGTTGCCTGTGCCATTTTTGTCGTTGTGTTGAATTCTAGCCATGTTGTATTTATTTGTGTTATGCTTATCAGTATCATTATTTTAAATTTGCGTCTTGCTGCTTGCAGGCTGCTTCTTGATTGGTACAGCGTGACAACAGGTAATAGATACAATAGCAGTAAAACAGTCATCATCACTGCTGAGATGAGAACCCCTCCTCTTTGCTTTTTTTCACCTTCCTCAGCTGGAAAGTTTTGACATCTGCTGGTTCGGGACATGGCTGAGCAGCTGTCAGCAGTGGGGTAGCTGTTTTCAGCAGCAGTTGGCGGGATGGCAGGGTGCCAGCTTGTACCATCTGTGCGCCTGACATTTCATTCTAATTAACAGTAGGGTTAATTGTTCTGGCAGGCTCAAATGTAGTGTCTAACATTACCCAAGGGAAACATGTACAAGTGCAGGAGTGGCAGGGAGCGGGGGACAGCCTCGCTAACAAACCCATCGAGGGAGAGTGGTTAACAACTACTGAGGATTTTACTAGCTGGCCACATGCAATAAGGCTGAGGTATTTTTTATTCTGATGAATTATGCCAAGGCTGTAATGATGTAGAAGGAATCAGCTTAGAAAGGCTGAGACTGCTGCCTTAGGGCAATTGTGAGGGAACAATTTGCATGTTATTACTGCATATTCATACCTAATTGTGTTAGGCTTTGCTAATAGAGCAGAATGACAGTATGAAAAATCGAACAACTGCTTTAGAGGCAACAAAGCCAATGTTTTTTTCTTCCTCCACTCTGAGCGCTGAATGATCATTTAGACATTTAGTTGCTCAATATGACAAGTCTACCATTTGTTAGCTTGACATATTATAATTTATAAAGCAGTATTCTAATTTTACTTTTAGTTTATTCTTCTCATTTTATACAATATTCATGATAGCAATTTGAATGGGGATATTCATAGCTATTGTGAGTAGTTGTGATTCAAATAAAACTATATTTTGTATGAAGCATTACCATTGTTTTATGATGTATTAATTTTAATGTTAAATAGCTTTTTCATATGTTAATATAACATAAACCAAGAGTTGATGAGAGATCCTTATTATAGTGGTACTCATTCACATTGCTATGGTTAATGTCGCAACATTTCCATTATATAAAGATCTATTTTTAGCGTGGCTTGGACAAAGAAATTGTCAGGTGGTACAGAGCCAAAAGTCGGCTGTTTTAGAAAAGTGACTATGTACAGATTCCCTGAACTTAGTATCTGATTCTATCTTCTAAGTAGATAATATTCTTAAGAAGTCTCAAGCACAGTAGTACATTTTTTATGTCAGCCCACAATGCCCTTTGAAATCTTTTTATGGAAGCTCAGAGAAGACAAAGAATTGGAAAACGTAGCTTTAGAAATCTACTTTTAAAAACTGGTAAGGTCTATCTTCATTCTAATTTTATTTCTTTTAGACTTGTAAGGGCATACTGGTATCCTCATGTTGCCCCAATCTGTTATTTGAATATCCATTCATTTCAAATTTTGAGCCAGCTCACATATTGTATTGCTTGCTCTAAGAGTCCAAAAAAGTTGTAGATTAAATTAGTGAATTGGGAAAAGAGTTTCAGTAGCTTTTCTGGTTTAATTATAGCACAATAAAGTTTTAATTTTATTTCTTGTAATTTCTATTTTTCCAGAGTCTAAGATACTTAGTTAATAATTTATTCTAAACTTTTATTATATGCAGTGTTCAAAGTAAGTCAAAACTTTGCCTCATGTTAGTTTGCTTTTTTTTTTCCTTAAACACAACTATTTTCCAAAATAAATGTGGTTGGTTAAATAATATATACTATAAAATCTTTCCTAACTTGTATTTAAATTTCAAACCATGGAATTATATAAATACTACGTATTTGCAACTTAACTATGTAGTAAAATATTAGAGGACTATAATTCAAACAGTGTGTGATATGGCTCAGTTAATTTATGAGACCCTAAATTTTGGCTATTCGTTGGTAATTTCATGGCTTTGCACATAGACATTTAGTCCCCCACGTAAGATGTGTTCTATATTTGCACATTTGTGAGTTAGAGGGTAAACAGAGGCTTTTGTTAAGCATCTGAGTCATCTCTCAGCCAAGAACATACTTTGTTACCCTCAGTGTGTTTTTGTCAAAGCTTTATATATATATATTTTTTATACAGAGTGAAGGTTAACACATCATTTTGGGAACTTGTTCTAATATATCATCCAAATTTAAGCAATTATAGAACATCTTAGTTGAAATCCAAGCCTAATAAGATTTTATAGAATATAAATGTAACTGTTCTTTTCAAAGGAGTCATGTTACATCAGACTATTTTTCTTTTTAATCCTAACTTTTGAAGGGTAAAAAGCAAAACAATACCAAACAAAAATACTAAAGAAATAAAAACTCAGAGGTCTAAGTTTGACCTGTATTAATACATTGGTTCTATGCTATAGCAGAGTATGTTTCAGGATCACAGAAATAGAAGTAACCTTATCGTGTTTTAACATATTCCTTCTGCACTGGTCTCACTTAAGGGGCTGGAGGCTCATTACCTTATAACTCAGACCATCCTTACCTGTAAGGGAGTGAAATATTTAATATGCTTTTCTTTAAAAGCAAAAGGAGGGTACTTGAGTCAGTATTATTTTTTCATTCCATAAGTTAATAAACTCCAAACTTCTATAGTTAAATTTTCAAAAGAAATCAACAATATAACACAGCTAATAACCTTGGCGGGGTATTATTTGTGAAGCAAAGTCTTTCCTTTGTGTATCTTTGTCTCTGCTTTATAACTGAATCTTCCAAGTGAAAATGCATGGAGCCACTTAATTGAAGAAAGAAAATTCCTACCCTAAAACCAATGTGTGCCTCCTTCCAATTATTGGACCACAATCTCAATCTGGCCCCCAAAGTTTACTTCATTGTCACATTTATCATTATTATCAACATCCAGAAGCATTTTTTTTAATTGAAGTAACACTGGTTTATAACATTATATAAATTTTAGGTGTACGTTATTATATTTCAACTTCTGTGTATGCTACCTCATGTTCACCACCAAAAGTGTAGTTTCCATCGTCACTGTAAAAATGTTCCCCATTACCCCTTTCACTTCTCCCCACCCTCCTTCCCCTCTTGTAACCAACAATCTGTTCTCCATATTTATGTGTTTGTTTGTTGTTTTTATCTTTCACAAATCATATGGTATTTGTCTTTCTCCATCTGACTTACTTTGCTTAGCAAGACACCCTCTAGGTCCATCCATGTTGCCACAAGAGGCAAGGTTTCATCTTTTTCTATGGCTGAATAGTATCCCATCGTATATTTATACCACATCTTCTTTATCCATTCATCCATTGATGGGCACTTAGGTCGTTTCCATGTCTTGGCTATTGAAAACAATTCTGCAATGAACATGTGGGTGAATATATGTTTTCAAACTAGTGTTTTCGTATTCTTTGGATAATCATACATCTTATAAGAGGCTAATATCCAAAATATATAAAAAACTCAACAATGAAAAAACAAAGAACCCTGTTAAAAAATGGGCACAGGACCTGAACTGACATTTTTGCCAAGAAGATGTACAGATGGCCAACAGGCACATTCAAAGATGTTCAACATTACTAATTATTAGGGAAATGTAAATCAAAACCACAAAGAAGTATCCCCTCACACCCATCAAAATGGCTATTATTAAAAAGACAAGAAATAACAAGTGTTGGAGAGGGTGTGGAGAAAAGGGAACTCTCATACACTGCTGGTTGGAATGCACACTGATGCAGCCACTGTGGAAAACAGCATGGAGATTTCTCGAAAAATTAGGAATAAAACTATGATGTGATCCAACTATTCTAGAAGGCTTTGTTACTTGCTTTTCTTCCCGTTTTCTTCTGGTGGCCACTCTACAACCAAAAGCTCAAAGAATGTTGTCCTCATCTCTCTAGAAAATAACAATGAAATTAAAACAATATTTAATGAATGATTACCATATGTCAGAAATGATTCTAAAATTTTGCGCGTCTTACGTCCTTTAATACTTACAACAATTCAATAAGGTAGGACCCTTTACTTTCCCCGTATTTCAGAGGAAGAAACTGAGGCTTAGAGAGCAATAGTGACTTGCTCATGATCATAGAGTTAGTGAGGAGCCAGAATTGCATCTGGAGCAAGTTTTCTTTATTACTGCAAAAGACCCTACCCAAACAGACAAGTAAGGCATAGAAAAAGGAAACATATAAAGACATGAGAAAGTGCTTTAAGAAATAAATATATATAGTTTACCTAAAATGTTAAAAGCATGTTTTGTGTATTGTAGAGAGAATGGAGGTTTGAGAATCGCTTGTTCAGAAAATGAGATAGAGGATTATAAAGCCAGCTTTATACTTTATAGCATGTCCAGATTTGAGAATGCACAGAAGAGACTACCGGGCACATTTTCGGTGGAGGATGAGGCATTGTCTAATGGTACATATGGGGATTATTTGATTATAAGAGGGTGTGCGCATTTGATGAATTTTCTATTGACGAAGCTATTTTATAACTCAGTAGGGGTAAAGATTAACCTGTAGAAAACTAATAGCAAATGATTTTTGTCCATAGTGATGCAAACAAGTTTTGTCCAGTAGAGAAACAATTTTCATCCCATAAAAGGATAACCCCAAATATTACATTTTATTTTCAAATGTTAGAAACATTACTTTTTAAATTTTATATTAACAAGTTTTGCATCTGCTAGCAAATTCATTTCAGTATTCTTGACTGTCTCTATATATTCAGTATTCTTGACTGCCTATTTATTTACATATATATATTTATATATATAAATATAAAGATGCTAATACTAGTTTGAAAAAGAATTTGAAAAACAAATATATATATATATATTTGAAAATTCTTTTTTGAACTAGTCTTGGCATCTTACTGAATCTCTAATTAATAGGTAGAATAAAATCTTTGGCACATGTTCATTTATTATTTGCATTGGAGTTATGCTTACAATTTTTTGAAAATTACACTTTGGTAAGCATTATGAGGTTAAAACACAGAGAAAAAGACAGCAAGGTGACCGAATTTTACTGAGTGCCTGTTATGAGTCCAGGATTGGCTAAGCCCCTTTCGTACATTAGCCGTCTTAATTCTCACCCATAACCCCACATGATAGCTATTAATTTTCCCAATTTACAAATGATGAGAATGATTAAATAATAACTCCAATGTCCTGTCCTCCAGCTAGTAAGTGGGGGAGCCAGGGTCTGAAACTAAGTCTGTCTGACTCCAGAACCCTTGTTTCTTCTCTAGGATCAAGACACTATGTAAAAAATAAACAAAAAGCTTAAATCAATGATTAGTAAATGATTGCTATGTAACCCAGGGTAGAAATGCTCTTTTACAGTGAAAGATAAAAAACCAAAAAGATGGCTGATATTTTCATTGACAAGGGCCATAGATAATGATGATACTGCTCTTATAAAGGAAACACTGGAAATCAACTTGGATCTTCTGGAAACCAAACTGCGTTGTATCACCATTGTCTGGACTGTTCCTTCATTTAGTATCCTCTTCTGTCTTCAACAATTTTCCAGTTAAGTCTATCCAGGATTAACTCCAGTAAATTCTACCTAAAAATTGATAGGACAGCCTCTTTAGGCAAAAGGAAACTGAAATTTTAAAAATTGAATTTTATTAGAAAATAAATCATGATTGATGTGTAGCATAGTAGAAAGAGTGTGGGTTGTTCTTTGACAGACCTGCGTTGGAATTCCAGTTCTAACACTGATGGCCTGAGTGAATGTGGACATGTTATTTAAAACTTTGAAACTTTACTGCTATATCTGAAAAATTGGCATGAGAAGTCCTATTTGGATTTTATTTATTTTATTATTATTGTTATTATTTTTTGAGGAAGATTAGCCCTGAGCTAACATCTGCTGCCAATCCTCCTCTTTTTGCTGAGGAAGATTGGCCCTGAGCTAACACCTGTGCCCATCTTCCTCTATTATTTATTTATTTATTTATTTTTCTTCTTCTCCCCAGAGCACCCCAAATACATAGTTGTGTATTTTAGTTGTGAGTCCTTCTAGTTGTGGCAAGTGGGATGCCACCTCAGCGTGGCTTGATGAGCAGTGCGAGGTCTGGGCCTAGAATCTGAACCGGCGAAACCCTGGGCCACTGAAGTGGAGCACGTGAACTTAACCACTCGGCCGGCCCCCTTATTTGGATTTTAGATGAACTGAATATAAAACACTCACAAATATGCAGAAAGCATTCAATAAATGGCGGTTACATGCGTCAGTTTGGAGTGACATCTAGCCTTCAGAAAGGACAGCATTGTATGTTTATTTCCTTTTCCTTCTTGAAAAACTTTCAAGAGTTCAGCAAAAATGTCGTTGAACAAAGAGATATATAATTATGCATACTGATATATTAGTAAAATATTTTTGTTTTCTTTGGGAAACTACACTTAAAAGTCTAGTTTCTGTATATGAAAATTTAAGCTTATATAATTCTACAAGGAGACACATTTATTTAAAATTACAAATTACAGTATATACCTCTTAGTTCTCAAATACTTTTCAAATTTTAGCAAATGTTTTTCTGCCAAGCTAATTTAAGAGTTTAATACTAATCGAGTGTGTTTCCTACTGTAATTATTTTAGTTCCAGGAAAGAGAAAATGTTATTGAGAAATTATGATCAGTTTTATGCATACATTAGTTATGTTTATAATGATACTTTCAACTGGTAATATATATTCATACAGATGGGTCTTGTGTGAGTGGATATTTCACTTAGTTATTTTCATTTTTAAAGTAATTGCAGGATATTTTTTCGTAGCTTAGCTTGAGCTTCAAAAGATTTTGACCACCTAATGACATTCTAAAAAACAAAATTCTTGCTATCAAGCAGTCCATTAATTCATATTTGGCAGATGGAAAGGCAGATTTAAGCATATGTGGATTGTGTCTGTGGAGTGGAAGTAAGAGGGCAAATGTATTTCACAGGTCTCACAACATTCTAGAATGCAATTTGTTAGTACTCTCTACTCTGCAAACCAGCAAAGAGGAAGTGAGTTCTGTCAGTACCAATTAAATGTTATTTCACATGGTTATTTCTCACAATGCCAAAAGTAGGATTAAATTCAATGACACTATGTGTAAGCTATTTATTTGACACGTTTTTAATATCCTTAGTTAACTTTTTCATGGTATATGTAAACAACATTTTTATTGTTGTGGTTTTCGATCTAAGGTAATCCCTAGGTCTCCAGGCCTAATCAAACCGAAGGAACAGTGAAGAGAGATATATTATAACAAAATTCATCATTTTGGAGCCCCAACAGGTAAACCATTGAGATGCCACTTCTTCCAAGTCTCCCTTGTTCCCCTCGCAGAGTCCCAGGAGAGTCCCAAAGCTTCCTGGTGAATGTGAAAATACCTGGATGCTGCCCTTTGCCTTGCAGCCTGGTCACTGCAATCTGCAATCCTGTCGTCCTTGTTGCTTACACCGCGGTGTCCACCTGTGCTGTTGCCCTGGGAGTTGACCTCTCTGTCACTGTCCAGTTGCTCACTTTGAATTCACAGTTCCTTCTGCAATTACCTCTGCTTCCCCTTCTCCTCCTTCTCTCCCCTTCAACGGCCATCTGTACCTTTCCTGTTCTTGCTCCCCTCTTTCTTCTTCCTCTTTCTCCTCCTCACTTTCATTCTTCTTTTTGAAAACTGGTCTTTAATGCGTGAAGGAGAAAAGATAGAGATAATCACGAAGTCACGTCAGTTGTAAAAATAAGTGTTTTGAAACAGGCAGAAAGTAATTTCATATTTTTTGAGGTACAAGTACAGCGGCATAAATGTTTATGAAACAGCTGCTTCCTGCAGAGGCCGAGTAGACAAAATGAAGTTGGGATCACTAACACAGCTTCCAGAAATTTCTCCTGAGCATCACCGACTAAGAATAATAATATGCACTAATGAGTAACTTAGATCAGAACCTCCGCAAGAGTCAGTTCCCAGCAGCTCAAGATTTTAAAGCTCAAAACTAGGAGCAAGTGAGTGTTCAGTTTGTTCTGGTTTGAGGTGGTGATGGGTTTGATGCTGAAATTGATGGTGGCATTTGAACGTCTCCCAGGTGCTGACCATGTTAATGGAAGGACCAGTCCCCAAGATCCCACTAGTCTTTACGTTGATGATCTCCAGACTTTAGGGTCGTCTGATGCTCATTCTCTTTATTTTCCCTGAGAAAGACTCATGGGAAAAATATCCCATAAATTCTTGCATTTCATGACAAGGTTTTCATGGTCTGAGGTTTTTATGCTTAAAGATCAGTTGGACTGGGATCTTAAATTTATGGATCTTATTTTATTTTCTTCAGTATTTAAAATGTGTTACTCCATTGACTTCCAGCACCAAGTGTTGCTTTAGAAAAGTCTAGTAATAGGGGCCGGTCTGGTGGCACAGCGGTTAAGTTTGCATGTTCCGCTTTGGTGACCCGGGGTTTGCCAGTTCGAATCCTGGGCGAGGACCTACACGCTGCTTGGCAAGCCATGCTGTGGCAGTTGTCCCCACATATAAAATAGAGGAAGATGGGCACACAGGTTAGCTCAGGGCCAGTCTTCCTCGGCAAAAAGAGGAGGATTGGCAGCAGATGTTAGCTCAGGCCTAATCCTCCTCAAAAAAGAAAAAAAGGAAAAGAAGTCTAATAATAATCTGGTTTCCTTTCCCTTTAAGAGACTTGATCTTTTTGCTGGGAAGCAAAAAATATCTTTAAAGCCTAAAGGTTTTATGAGAATATATCTTGGTATTGTCTTTATAGGTTGATTTCTGGGTAAGTAGTTTCAGGTTTTTCATTTCTGGAAATTTTTCTTGAGTTATTGTTTTAAGCATATTTTATATTCCATTGCTGTAGGTTTTCTTTTTGGCAATTGTTATATGTCTATTGAATTTTCTTAATTTATCTTCTTTATTTATCATGATATGTCAAATCCTTTTCATTTTTTCTTCATTTCTTTTGCTTTTAAATATTTTTCTTCTTTCCATCTTTTATTTTCCTGAAGGCATCATCCATTGTGTTTATTGGCTCTTGTATACCTTATATTTTAGGGGTGTTTTTTGTTTCTGATGTAATCTTTTATTTTACTTTCAATGCTTGTGTAAGTGCTGTCACCCATCTTTTTATATCTTCCTTTTTCCCAAACGTCTTATTTTTAAGATTTTCTAACTTACAATCTGTTTTTTTTTTTTTTTTTTTTTTGAGGAAGATTAGCCCTGAGCTAACTACTGCCAATCCTCCTCTTTGTGCTGAGGAAGGCTGGCCCTGAGCTAACATCCGTGCCCATCTTCCTCTACTTTATATGTGGGATGCCTACCACAGCATGGTGTGCCAAGCAGTGCCATGTCCACACCTGGGATCCGAACTGACGAACCCTGTGCCGCTAAGAAGCGGAATGTGCGAACTTAACTGCTGCACCACCGGGCTGGCCCCAATATGTTCTTTTATAGTTTCCACATTTCTTATTTTCTTTTAGCTAATTTTGAAATATTGAATTATGGTTTTTATTTCCTTTGTAGGCATGACTTACTACCTGGCTTTCATTTTTTATAGGAACATTCTAATTATTTTATAATTTACAAGTGAAAATTGGGAGTATAAACAGCTTTTATCTTGTTCATTTTCTAAATAAAATGAATGCTTGAATGCATTTTCAGAAAGACAAGGTCCGTCATGATTTCTTTTCTAGCTCAGGGCTCCAGGGCTTCCTTTTCACAAAGTGATGAAAATAAATGGCCTTTCATTTTCTGAGAATTTCTCATTGTTTCATTTTGCTTAAAGTGAGGTTGAGTATCTTCTTATAGACTTTCCACTTCTCTAGTTCCTTACTTTACATTGAAATTTATAGTATTTACCATTTTCTGGTTATTTTATAAACACAAGTAAAATATAGTTTTATTTGTTTTTCATATTGGTCTATAAGAGTCTTTGAACTATGTATAAAATCCACACATTTCTACATACATGTGCTCCATCAAAATTTATATTATTGCCCAAAAAAGAGGTTACCTTTTGAACTTTTAAACTAAAATTAAATTTAAAAGAAACAGCATTCATAATAATTTTACATTTTTAAACGACAACGTAATGAACTTCTAACATCTGTAGTATTCTTCCATGAATTGGTTGAAAAAAATTCAAATCAATTTTAGAAGCAAGCTATATTTTATCTGAAACGTTTAGTAACACGTATGCAAACAGGAACATTAAACTGTGAAGTTATTTTAATACTGGATCCAACATGTTAACAGCTACTGCTTATCTATTCAATGGAGCATAAGAAAACTTGAGTTTGAAACTGAGTGAGTTAATTTAAAAGAAAAATCATTTGATCTAAATGAAAAGTCATGCTTCACTGAAAAGATGAAAATGCTTCGGTATGAAATACACTTCCTGTGGCTTCTTTATTAAAATGTAGTCTTCAGCATGGTCTGCTTAAAATAACCTCTAACTTGGGAAAATATGCTAATAATTCTTTGGTAAATTTCTGCATTTTGATTTTCATGTAGTCATGATATACTTAAGGCCCTATAGTGAATACCATATATCCATAAACATTTTGGGAAAATTCTATGTCCATCATCAACCTTTGGGATACATAAAATCTGTATTTAATTTTTCATTAGCATAAGCATTCATATTTTTGAGTTCATTGTTGTCAAAAGGGTTTATTTGCAAAAAATAAAAGTTATATATTTCCACCATACAATAAATGACAGAATCATTCAAATAAGGGCATTCCAACGAATGTCTATAGAGTCTACAGTACAACTACTCTGACTGTCTCTATATCTTACAAACACATTCCATGATTTCCCATAGGGCCCAAGGATCACATCAACTGGCAGCTTTGTACATCTTTCAAGCCAAGGCGTGGTCCACCAACTGGTGGTCTGGCAGCATGGTGTATCTCATAGGCAAAAACATGAGAAACAGCAAAGCTGGCTGATATACAAATGGCTTGCAAAAACACCCAGTTTCAGATGCTTCTCTCACCACCCCAGGAGGCTGGAAAGAGCCTTTAGCCACTCCTCTCAGTAAATACTCTACTTGTTTTCTTAGAATGTGTGTTATTAGTTACACTGTATCTAGGAAAAATCAGGCAAAGCTAGTTTAACTCAATTCATTACACATGCATCTCACACAACATTGGACAGACCATGGAAGATTCTGGAACCACAAGAGATACCACATCCATACTTAATTTAACCTAACTATTGGAAATCGTTGAAAAAAACAAACCTAGCAAACAAACAGCATGCTTCCCAAACCAGACAAAACACAAGGACAACGGGTATAAGCTGGGACGTTCATTCATGAACATTTTGTGTGGTCGTCCTATCACATATCTACTTCCTCTACATGCATGGCTTTGTTTCTGGGCTTCCTACTCTCTTCTGGACTCTTGCCTGAGCCAACAGCTTAAAAGAAGCTGCCATTGTGTCTGTTCTGTCCGGGAGTCCAGCTGCCCCGGGCTTCTGTCCTGATTCCTGTTAGGACTCTGGTTTATAGAAATGTCGATCTTGGTTTTGAGCACAAGTGAATTTTCGGTTTTCTCTTTTTATATTTTATCAATCACTACTAAGTGTTTGGGGTGTAGTGCGTATCTCAGAGTACACTTATTTGCCTTCTTGAGCAGGACTCTCAAAGATTTTTTTCAGCGAAAATCCTTATTTTTTCCCATTCTCTAATATCAAAAATGCAAAAGAATAAAACATCTCATGTATATTAATATAACTTTATCAAATAAAATCACTTACCAAATCCTCATCTTTAATCAGCAAAGACTTTTTTAGAGGTTCTAACATTAAAAATGAAACAAAATTTCAAAAAATTGATTTGAAAGAATTATAGTAAAATGGAAATAAATTTGATTTTGACCATTTCCATTCATATATTTAGTTTTTATTGTAAAAAATTTCTTTTGGAATAGCAATAATTCTGGTTGTAGCAAAGCTAAACTGTAAATTTTCTTACCAGCATCTAACTAGAAATTTACTTTCTCTTCTTACTTCACACCAAGCATCTATTTCTTCTATGATCATATTAAAAATATTAAATATTGAAACTATTATGTGGACTAATGAACATAGGGTTAGCTGAGCAAAATAAGAAATGGAAATTAAATTGTTAACAAATTGTGTTTTACTCTGCTATACTTTCTTGAAGAACTTCTTTATGGAATACCTCTGAGTAGAGTGCTTATGAATTTGAATAATTTGTGTTGTACAAAGAAGACCATATTAGATAGATTTTTAATAATAAAATCCACATTTATGTTTTTTGGGCTGCTCATGGCTCTCCTGGCGCTGCTGCTGGACCTCAAGGAACTGGTCCGGTTCCTGTCCATCAGTACACTGCTGGACTATAGCTTTGTGGCCACCAGCATTATTGTGCTATGCTTCCCCCCTACACCATTTGTTGAAGAAATTGTCCTTTCCACATTCTATTAATTGTGGAAAAAATTTGCAAATAACCATTCAGTTTGTGGATTTTTGAAAATACTATATTTTTGATATATCTTGGAGATATTAAAACAAGCTATAGATTTTGAAGGATTTGTAAGTATATCACTTGGTTGTAATAAATCAGCTCAGTCTCTCATATAGTTAAATAAAATAGTAACTATTATCACTGAATAGTAGAATTTGATGTGATATAAAGGCATTCTCATTGATTATCTAGTGTGAGTAATATCATGAATTGGGAATGCTCAGGTTAATAGCAGTTATTCTAGTTTGAAAATAGTGCTCTGGATATGATAAATGATAGGAAGATAGTAAATGGAGAGATGCAACCAATTATGGAAGGCCTTGAATGCTAGACAAAAGGCTTTGAGCTTTATTCCATGGACCAAGGGGAGGAAGAAAGATTTTTATTTAAGGGGATATCATGATCAGATTTGTGCTTCAATGAAATAAATATGTTGGAAAAGCAAGTTGAGAGACCATCTAGAAAGCCAGTGTTCTAAGAGAGGTAATGAGAATGGTTTGTGAAAATAAAGAAGGAATAGATAGAAAAATATTATGGAGTTAAAATGAGGAAGTGAACGAGAGTTCTAATAAAAAGAATGTTAAAAAAAGAAGAAAATACTGATTTTTGAGTCTGGGTTGTAGAAAGGTAATGGTGTCAACAAGAGAAATCAGTAACATACAAATAAGTAGAGTTAGAGAATGAAGATGATGGGTTCAGTGATGAACACGTTTAATTTGTGGTACTGGTGAGACATACAGGTGATTGCCATTAGGCTGCTGGAAATGTGACTGCTATTTGTGTCTTCAAATGAACACTACAAAAGCAATCCAAAGCTTCCCTTGAAATCCAGAAGAAAATTACATTAGCATCACTGTTGGGAAACGTAATCAAAATGTAATTTACAAAATACATATTTTGTGATGCTCTTTGCATTCTTCTTTAAATTCTAATACAAAGGTATCACTGTTTATTCACTAAGTATTTCAGCAAGCTTGATAGTCTAGTTGAGATTCAGCACGTGTACCACCATAGCCTGGTTTCATTGCCAGGCCTGGGGACTGTTTAAATCCAAGAACTATCACAATGCCTGGAATGGTACATTCTCATGGATGAGGTTGAAAGGATCAATGAATGGATCAATGGCTCAATGAGCACATTTTTGATCTTTCGAAACTTTGGAAGTAATTTTTTCCCCTCTTTTGGTATACCATTGGAACAGAATTTGATGGGAATAAATGATGAAAATTTGGAAAAAAATTACATTGCTTGAATATGACTAGAACACTCTTGTTTTTGCAGATGGAAGCACAGAGGCATTTACAGTTAATCCACAGATTCGTGAAGCTGCAATTTTTAAAAATTTCCTTACTTCATGACTATATGAAACATAGAGGAATGAATGGTATGTGTTATATGTTCCTTAGTAAAATATGAAGCCACAATTATTATTAGAATTAAACATTTCTTCACAATAATCGCTGATGTCATTCATGTCCATCCACATAGGGTAATTGTTTAGTTGCCAATGACAACTGGGGAAAGATGTCACCTTTTTTTTTTAAGATTTTATGATTTAAATACATTTATGCCTGATTGCAGGAGGATGTCAGTTGTAGTCAGTCTTTTGTATTCTTTGAGTCTCTAGTCCATCCTGCTTTTTAGTCAGTAGAGTCCATTGTTAATGCTTGAGTATGACATCATAAAGCTGATTGTAAACCTCATGATCTTCTAAAAAGCAGTTGCAAATCAAGAGAAGAAAATGGTGATCATTTATAAGGTTTGATGTTGTACCAAATTCTTTCTAGTATTGTGAGAGTCTTATGGGTTGAGTTGTGTCCCCCCCACAAAGGATATTTTGAAGTCCTAACCCCCAGTACCTCAGAAGATGACCTTATTACCAAATAGGATCATTGTAGGCATAATTAGTTAAACTGAGGATACACTGGAGTAGGAAGGGCTCCTAATCCAAAATGGCTGATGTCCTTAGAAGAAGAAGGCCATGCGAAGACAGAGACACACAAGGAGAACGCCATGTGATGATGAAGGTGGAGATTGGAGATACGCAGCTGCAAGCCAAGGAATGCCAGAGATTGCTGGCAAACCACCAGAGGCTAGTAAGAGGCAGGGAAAGATTCCCAGCAGATTTCAGGGAGAGCATGGCCTTGCTGACACCTTAATCATGGACTTCTAGCCTCCAGAACCGTGAAACAATCCATTTGTGTTGTTTTGGGCACCTAGTTTGTGGTGCTTTATTATGGCAACCCTAGGAATCTAAGACAGAGAATAAAATACATTGTGGGATATGTCACACTATTGTTTTTAGTCCCTTGAATGTCTCCATCGCATTTTCATTGAGGTGACAGACAAATATTGGTAGCCAGAAACTTGTACTTTCAGAATTTCCTGTATTTTGGGAAACTTTGATTCAAATACAAGGTTAGTATTCTAACAATGCCACTTGACATTTATTTCCAGATATTTCTTGTCAGCCTCATCTTCTGTTTGTTTTTAAAAGGTGCAACTGCTGTTAAGAACTACATACCAAGCCATGATTTCTATGAGTCGTTTAATGCCATTGGAGACTAGGCCCAAGGAAATGGCATATCAAATTCACTTTAAGTTCAAGCAGCTCAGTGATAGTTTTTGAAAGGAATGACTGGGTGGAGTTTTCTGGGATAATGAGAACCCATCATATATTATGAAAAATGACATATGTATTACTTTTCATACTCGTTAGTTATTATATAAAGTCTTTTGACGTGAAAAATCTGGTCATTAATTCTTCCCTTGCTTGAATTTTGAGATATATTAATTAATTTTTATTTCCTTGGGCTATGCAAGTTTAAGTAATTGTTTTTGGGGAATTTTCTTTCAAGTTATTCTTATAGAGCACCACAATATCCATTGAACATTTCCCTTACATTTAAATTTCTAAAAATGCATAAATATGAACCTTAATTTCACAGATTTCCTATTGGAGATAGGAATATTAAAGACATCAATAATCAACTAGTTAATAAACAATAAATATTATTTATCCTTTTAACATATTTTAACACCTGTTCTAAACTGTTTTATGTAAAAGATTTCTATTTCCCTGTGGCTCTATTTTCTTGTCCTCTGCTAGATTTAGAAGAAAAATAACTACATGTATTTCTCTAAATAAACTGGAAATTTTTAAAATCCCTGTTCCACTGAAAACATACTCTTGCCTACAATTATTTCTAGCTAGATATTTGATGCTATTACAGAGATCATAAATATTGAGTTAGTTCCTTCAATTCCTCTATCTTTGTAGACAGAGAATTTTAAAGAATTTGGAAACACACAAAGTTGTAGAAACTGTGACATCATGTTCTCTTAAGACCATTGATCACTCTTCTTACGTAAATAAGAAAAATGCGTTGAATAATGGTTCCTTTCCATATTTTGTGTATGTGTGTCTGTGTGTGTGTGAATGACTGATGTGTACAGCTTTTCACTCACACAAAAGCACTGAATGAAATATCCTTTTTTTAGAAAGGAAAGTACCAATGATTTTGATGCATTTTGAAGGTCAGTAATGTTCGGTATAGAGCAATATGTGGAGAACAATAGCTCCTTAGAGAGTGGAAAACATGGTACTCTCATTATCCATAATCTCAGCTGGTCACCATAGTAACAGCGTTTTATTTTCCAAGATGTAAGCCTTTATACTTCTGTAGAAGTCACTTCCTAGGCCTCCAGACACATCAGCGGCATCTAGTGGCTGAGACCTCAGCTGAAATTGTTGCGCTTGACCTCCTGCTGTCTTATGTTGACAAGATGATGGCATGCACATGTGGCTAACTATGCCTATAGTTTTCACCTATCATAATGGGTGACGATAATTTTTCAGAGAAAGATTTGTTGGTGGCCCACAAAAAAGGGTAAAATGTAAGCAAAAGAAAGTTGTATACTAGTACTCCTATTAAAAAGAATTTTGCACGGGGCTTGGGGAGTGGTGGAGACATTGTGTTTCTCCCACACGGAAGGAAGTGGGAAAGGTGCAGTTTGCAGAGATGACAAAATGGTTGCTTGGAGAATATATAGAACTACTTTCTGGAGTTCCTAGGGGGCACACTTGTTAAAGATTCAAGGAGATTACTAACGAATTCTGAGAGTAATTAACTCATGTTTACCCACTTTCATTTTCTGATCATGTCTATTTCTCCTTTACTATGCAGTTTGTAGAAACTAATGGAATAGAGGTTATTATGTATTTCAGATACTTACCAGAGTCAAACCTAATTTGGATATTGAGTAGGACAACTCAGAAATTCTATCTAGTCTCCAGGGACGTAGTATGAGATTCTGGAAAAGCCATGGACACTGAATTGAGACTCAAATGTAGTCTTGATTCTACCATGTTATAGACACGTATTCTTGAGCAAAAGCTACAGCTATGCCTCTCAATCTTGGCTGCATGTTAGGAAAAACAGTCAGTACCCAAACTCCATCCCAGACCAGGTGAAGCGAAATTTCTGGGAGTAGAGCCTGAGCATAACTTGAAAAAATATTCTGAGCTACCACCCCACAGAATCTCCTGAGAAGCTTTGTAACAATACACAGTCACTGGTCCAGCTGTCGTGTAGTAAGCTGTGGTCTTAGTAATGTGAGCCACTGACCATCAGCATCACTGAGGAATTTGTTGGAAATTAATACACATTTAAGTTTGAGAAGCAATGAAAACCATAGAGATTCTAATTCAGAACGTCTGAGGTGAGGCTGGGAATCTGTTCTTAGCTTCCTGTTGTAACTCAGGTTATTACCTGAAAGTTACTGAGAGGATTAAATAAAGACACTTAGGTAGAGTGTACTGTACCGTATAAACATCATTACTCATTTATCTGTTACGTTAACTGACGTTTACTGAGTACCTATGATGTTCCACGTGCTGTATTGAGATACATGAAAGAGCTGATGTGGATGACGCACAGGGCTGAAATCAGTCCTGGAAATGACTACTTTTCAGCTTATAAAGGCTTTCCCAAAATTATTCATTTGCTTGTCTAATACGTATTACAGAAAATTTTACATAAAATAATACGTATCACAGAAAATTTTACATAAAATAACTTCAAAGAAATGATTTTTAAAAATTCATAAAATGCGAATTAAATGTTTATTATGTACCCAAATCTGTATTTAACTTAGTGGAATTTTTTTTTTTCTTTTGCGGATGATTAGCTCTGAGCTAACATCCACCACCAATCTTCTTCTTTTTGCAGAGGAAAGTTGGCCCTGAGCTAACATTCTTGCCCATCCTCCTCCACTTTATATGTGGGATGCCTACCCTAGCATGGCTTGATAAGCAGTGGGTAGGTCCACACCCGGGATCCGAATCAGCGAACCCCAGGCCACCAAAGCGGAACCTGCAAACTTAACTGCTGTGCAGGGCTGGACCCTTAGTGGAATTTTTTTAAAAAAAGAATACAACACATTCCCTGCATTTAAGAAATGTATATTCTGATTGATGCTTAAAGAATATTAGTAAAGTAACCAAAGAATAATACCAGAATAAAATTATACAGATGAACTAATTATAAATTTTTTAGTGATGATGTTAATTTTGGAGCAAAGTGGTATTAGGTCTGCGTTTTGAAAACAGATTCTGATATGGAGAATTGTGCGCAGGAAATTTATTAGGAACTGTCTTGGGAACAGCACGTGCGAGGAAATGAGGAAAGCAGGACTGAATAGCAGGACTGAGAGAGAGATCAAAGTGACATGCATCTGTACCAGATAACTCATCTCACCCCACAGGGAACTCTGACATTGGAATAGTCCTTCAAAGATGTTCCCAACTGAGGCCACCAGGCCAGGCCTCTGTACCTCTGCATCAACCAGTACTGAATGTGAGCTGTCCCCAGGAAGAGGGTGTAAATTCAAGTAAAGTAGCTCCCTTTGGCTGAGGGTGGCTCTCAACTTTGAGGCACCAGCAGCCAGCACTCAAGGCGAGTGAGTTCTTCGATTCTGAACAGTGGAATCTGAACAGTGAATCATATTTATTAGCAAAGCACTGGTCTGTTAAACATACTCAGTGGTTCTCTCAACCTAGCTTTCAGGCTGTCTCTTACATAGACCCATTCTACATTTCAAGACTTATCTTTTGCCATTCTCTGGGCAAAATCTTTTCCCCTAGCTAAATTGGCAAGCGAAGGTCTTCCTGGAACACATCTCAGACCCTCTCATGCTATGCTTTTGTTCTCCTCTGACCACTTGCCTAAAATTTCCTGGTCTGTTTTTCTTCACTTTTCTTGGTCAACTCATTAGTTTCACAACTGATTTAAGGACCATTTTTCATACGGAAACATCTAAGATAAGGTTCTCAAACTTGAAAGTGCTTATAAATCGCAAGATCTGGGCATCTGCTAAAATGGAGATTCTGATTCGGTGGGTGGGGAGTGGAGCCTGAGGGTCTGCATTTCTAACAAAGTGACCGTGCTGGTGGCCACTGAAGACATATACGTCATCTATACTTTGGTAGCCCTTTTATCTATAGAGTCTCTTATTGCATGTAACTTATCCTTTTGTAGAGTGTTATTATTTTTTATTAATAGAAATTAATTCCTTAATTAAATCACAGGCTCCTTTCGTGATAGGAATTGCATCTTATTTTTTTTATATTTCTCATAGCAATGAGCATAGTGCTAGTGTGTGTTAGGGACTCTGCATGTGTCTGTTGATCTATTTTGTAAGAAAGGACTAACATGTGATTAGTGATTTTTCAAGCTGAGCATGTTCATTTTCAGGGTTTTGCAGTGTTATGCCTGTGGAATGAGAACTACTACTAGCAATGACCTTTTCTGAGCACCAGTAAAGCTGTCGTGATTTTGCTCCTCCTCCACTCAAACTAGCAAAAGGTTCTATATGGCGACTGAGGAATTCTGTAATACTTCTTTAGCCTCCTTGATGAGCTGACCATACATCACGTCAGGTCAGGGAAAAAGGTGCCATGTCTCTACTAATGCTCAGGGGCACAAAAAATAAAAATAATTTAACCAAAGACTCAGATGTTCTTAATTTCATCTATTATAAACCCAGCTTCTGCGTTTGCTCTAGCTTCCAAGGGTCAGCAAGATAATACATCCAATGATACCTGTCAATGGCCCTTTCATTTTTCTGTTGAGACACAAGCACGTTATTTCTGCCTGCAGAGCATCAACCCAAGAACAGTTTCAAGCTTTTTTCTAGGTAATACTCAACACTAACATTTGATTGATAGCTGTAACCAAATGGCTATTCCAATTTTCCTAGTCTGATTAATTCCATCTACCCATTTAAGTCTCTATTTAGCATCTGTATACTCATTATTTTATTGCTTTTCTCTTGGTGAAAATGCAGACTACGAGCTGTAGCTGTTTCCTGGATTGGTTTTAAAGAAATTAATCAGAATGGGTACTTGCATAATCTAGAAATTGTAGGTGTTGGGAATAAGCATGTTGAAGCTTCTCATTTGATGATTGTAAGTGAGGAGTCTGTTGCTGAACCCGTGTTCACTATGGTGCAGTGCATCACAACTGACCAGGGCCATTGTCCAGGTGGACGTGTTGTTTTTGTGATCATTATAATTTTATACGTAGTGGTGTAAAGTTATTGGTATTCAAACTATGAAGGAATTCTAAAGATGTTTTTCAATGTGCTTCAAATTCTTTGGGAAGCCAGGAGAGTTAATAACTAAATAATTGATGAGGTACAATAATTTGAAAGGACTCTAATGAGCCCTTTTAGTCAAAGACTACAGAATTGTGATGAGTATTTCTTGTTATTTGTTGACAGCCTATGTATACTCATAAATTGGTGATTTTGTTGGAAACTTGAGCAGCAAGCATAGCTGTGCATGTTGATGTTATTATACAAATCAAATATGTTTAAAGAGACTGGGTTAGCAGAGTCCCAGTATTAAAAGGCTATGGTTGACTCTTTCTCTTGGTCTTAATTTCTGTATCTCTTTATAATTGATTAATGTTCATTGGTAGAGTAAGTATGAATAATTTATGATTCACATAGCTGCTGGCTTATTAATTGTTTAATTTCAGAGAAAGTAACTATATATTAAGGAAATTCAAGTTGTCACTCTGGGCAGCCAAGTGAATTTATACACTTTGTTACTGCACAGTCCAGAAGTAGTTAGAGTGTATCAGACATACACTCCGTGTTTCCTATGGTGCTTAAAAAGAAGAATCTTAATGAAATGTGGAAGAGATTTTTAAAAGTGAAAGGGAGCAAATGATGTGGCATGTCTGAGGACTGTGTGCTCTGCTTTTTATTTTACTCTTTATACATTTTCTTCTGCTTCAGTGATTCTGTGTAATGTGCCAACCATAAAATGAAGTTAATTGATTAATGATGCTTATTCTTTAGAAGAAAACATAATTAAATATAGAAAGAAAGCTGTAATTATCCTTAGGTATATTACGGTCTCTTTGGAGTTTGGGTAAATGATTTTAATTCTGAGAAATTAAAATGAAAGACATACAATATGTGACAAATTTGCTTCCTTTAGCAACATGCGTGGGAGAACATTGCTGTGTTAGAAAAGCACACACTGTTCTTATCACCACTGGTAATAATTTCATTGATTTCTACATTTATTGCCGAAAACTAAAGACCAATACAAATTGCATTTAAAATAAACGTTGACCATCTTGCCTTGTTTGGTAGAATATTTTCAAATAAATCAAAAAGATGAAAGTTTTAATCAGCATTGAGATAATCTTCAATGAAGTTAGAGGATAAATATTTGAAACTTCTACCTTCCTGAAACATAACTTTCAATGTTATATGTTCATGGACAGGATTTTAAGAAATGGTCAATGAGATTGATTTTGTCCGTCTTTAAAATATTTTGGGTGTGTGATAAAAGTCAGTTTCACGTTAGGGAGTGGGGGTGAAGTGTGCTTGGGTACGGGAGTAGAAGAAATAGCGGGAGTTTAATGATTTCTCCTTCTTCTCATCTCTTTCATGCGTTTAGCCCAAATCATTCCACAGGTCTGGAGGAGCTGCTGTCTAGACCACAGTGCTAAGCTGTGGAAGGGAGCCCGAGCTTAATGTTGGTACTTTGGTAAACATTCCTGCTTTCATGTATCCCTTTAGAGAATTGGGAAGCAAGAGAATGAGAGAATGCTGTGTGATCTTAGAAATTGAAAGGGGAGAAGAACAAAATAATATGTCTATATTGAGAAAGCAGGGATGAATGACATTTTAGTTATCCTGGCTTGTGTGTGAACAGGTCTCCCTTTTTTCTGGTAGACTGTGAGCTCCTTAAGGGCGTGATAACCCGTGTTTCATTTAGCTTTGTATAATGTATTTTTTGCATGAATAAAATATGGTTGTTGGCTGACATTTGCTTAGATCTCCACAATGTTACATCTAAATCATTTCTCCTTCACTTAATGTTAGACTCCCTGCCTCTTATGTTGCTTTCTTATATTACTGAATATCCTCAACTTCATGCATGTCTAGTGTCCTCCTGTACACGTTAATTTAAAAATTAAGGCATTCTTGTTACCCTTTTGCTTCAGGCTAAACTTTGCATTGGTGCAATTGATTGCTTTCTCCAGAGCATTGCTCCATCATTTATTTCCTCTCTTACTTTAAGGATTTTTCCCTCTCTTGTGGCTCCTTCTCAGCTTGATAACAAGCTCAGGGTTCAGTCACGATAAAACAATCAAGTGAAAAAATTAATAAATCAACCTACTTTGAGTAGGTACCCAACTTCAGCTGTTACTACATCTCTCCTCTTCTTGGATCATCTAAGCTTTTTAAGGAAGTCGTTATTCTATCTCCGTTTCCTTCACATTTGTTTCTCAGTGTATTGCAAATTGATTTTACTCTCACTGATTCTCTGATAAAGATCATCCTTAGCTTCCAGATTTTCAAATCTAGTGGTTACTCTTTCAGCCCTGTGTTCCTTGGCATTTTGTTCTCTTATTTTAGATTTCTTTTTAAATTATAAATGAGGCTCAAACAAATTTTTCTTCTTCCTTTTTTTTTTTTTTTAGCCAAGTGTATATTTTGTTTGGTTGCTCTGGATTTCTCCTTGGTGATTTGTCTGTATATATGCTTTGTTCATTTTCTTATTGATTTGCAGTATATTTAGATTATATTTCAGATTTCAATCTATTGTTATTGGTATGAATTGCAAATACCTTCTTCCAGATAGATATGAGGTTTTTCCTTCAAGGAACTGGCCATAGATTTTGTTTAACTTCTCTATTTCTTTTTTTTTTTCATTTCATTAATGTTTGTTTATGTTTTATAATTTTGTTTCTTTTACTTCTTTGACTTTTTTTTTTTAACTTTCAAGTGGTGAACACTTAGGTCACTAATGTTCAATCTTTTTCCCTTTCAGCATTTCTTTTCTAATATTATTATTTAAAGATATATATTTCCCTCTAAATAGGAATGGAGCTTCTTCCCAAAAGTTTAAGTAATATTTCCATTATTATTCACTGTTATGTATTTTTAAATATTCTTTATGATTTCTACCTTGAACTATGTGTTATCTGAAAATATCTTTTAAAATTTACATTTGTTTACTTTTTTGTATTTTTTAAGTTTAGATTTCAATTTAATTTCATTATATACAGAGACATGGTGTGTATCCTATTGTTTCTAAGGAATTTTGTGGTTGGGCTATTTGATGTGGTATGTGATCAATATTTAGAAGTGTGTCATTTGTACATGAAAGAGTAGGTATTGGTTCATTGTTGAATGCTGAGTACTATTTAGATCTATTAGAGTGTGCTTATTAATTATTATTTTATTCAAAATTTTCATATCTTTACTAATTTTTTGCCTTCTTGTTTTTTTAATTACAGAGAGAATTGTGTTAACATTTCCCATCATGATGTGAACTTTTCCCATTTTCATAATTCTTTCGCTTTATTATATTTTATTTTTGAAGGTACAATTTTGCTACATTTTATTCTCCTTGATTGCCCTTTATTAGACTGATAAAATTTCTTTTTCCCTTATTATCTCTGTCTACAGAGTTGAAATTTAAACATGATGTTGCTGTTATTTTAGTGATTATGCATTAAATTTTAACTTAAATACTTGGCTTAACAAGTCTGTTAATGATATAATTTATTATCTATATTTTTCTAAAAATGTATGTATTTTATCATCACCTTTGGGTGATAGTTTGGTTGGGTATTGAAATTTGTGTTGACATTCATTTTATCTCAGGACTTTGAATATACAGTTCTGTTGATTCATGAGTTTTATCGGTGCTTGCTGGGAGTCTTACTGTAATTCTTTCACTGGTAATATGTATTATCTCTATTGTTTCTTTGGAGGTTTTTTTTCCCTTGGTTTTTGTTTTAAAGTTTTAGTGCAGTGGGTTCTGATGTGGATTCATTTTTATTTTCTTGAAGGAAACTCATTGTCCTTTCTTCCAACCATCCTGGGAATTTCTCAGTCTTTATTACTTTAATATGCTTCTTTCCATTTTCTCTATTGTTTTATACTGAAACTCCTCTTAAAGATTTGTTAGAACTCATAATTCTATTCTTTATGCCTCTTAACTTTACCATTTTCTTTTTTAAATTTCTTTTGTTATCTTTGTGCATTCCAGGTAATTTTCACAGATTATTTTCCAGATAATTAACTTGCATTTCAGCTGCTTCTAACATGCTGTTTAACCCAATGAGCAACATTCTTTACTAACATAACTCCATATTTCAGTTTCTGAAAACCAGGACAATTTTATTTCATTCTTTTTTAAATACACTTGTTCTTTTATATGGAATCATGCAATGTTTCCTCTTTATGCTTTAATCTCTTTAAAGATTTTTCATTTTATTCAGTCTCTATCATACTGTTACTGTTCTATTTTCTGCAATTCCTGGAATCTAATCCTCCTGTTCATTGTATTGATAACTGTGCCTCAGTACTGAGAGATTTCTGTGTGTTTTGTTAGTTTAGCTTGCTTATCTTCAGTGAGGCTTGTGTGTGTGTGTGTGGTTATCCTTAGGAAATATTTCTGTGGTATGGGCTTGTTCATTTCTGTCATATGTCCCAGAAGTATCAGCAGGCCATGTGGGAATTTCCATGCCATGTCATTTATAGGAATTTAAGCCCCAAGATCATTTAAGGTGGAATCCTATGGTTAGAATTACTGGGATCAAGTTTCTTTGTTACGTTCCTGTGCTATTGGGTGATTTTTTTCTAGATTACTCTTTCAATGAGGATGTGGTATTCTCAGTCTTGACAACATATCTCAACTCTTTATCTGCCAGGATCCTAAGTTTTCTTTCCCTTCGCCATGCAGTTACTTTATCTAAATGCCAAAATTATTATACTAACAAGGCCACTGCCCCTGCAACCTGAGACAGACAGAGTAGGACATCATGTACTAAATGACCTGGGTTTTCTTTAGCCAAATGTTGACATGCTTTTGTTGTTTATCTTTTGAATGTCTTTTTTTTTGGTAATTTATTAAAATTGAGGTGTAATTGATATACAGCATTATGTTAGTTTCGGGTTACAGCTTATTGATTTGATATTTGTATGTATTGCAAAATCACCACCACCATAAGTCTAGTTACGTCTGTCACCATACATAATCACAGAACTTTTTTTTCTTGTGATGAGAAATTGTAAGATCTACTCTCTTGGTGACTTTCAAATATGCAAGCCAGTAGTGTTACCTATGGTTGCCATGCTGTACATTACATCCCCAGGACTTATTTATTTTATAACTGGAAGTTTGAACATGTTGACTCCATTCACTCATTTGGCCTACCCCCACCCCGCATCTCTGGCAACCACCAATCTGATGTATCTAGGAGTATGGTTTTTTGTTGGGTTTTTTTTTTTTTTTTAGATTCAACATAATGCCCTCAATGTCCATCCATGTTGTTGCAAATGGCAAATGGCACATTGTTGTAAATGATCCTGTTTTTAAGTCACAATTTTACCTGGAAATCTTACCTTTTATTTACATAGTACCATAGAAAAAATGATGACTGTTTGTTAATCTCTATGATGATTTGATCACCCAAATGAGCACCAGGTCTTGTAATTTGCTTCAGGCCTAGTGATAGGAGGTACAAATGCAGATGTAGGAGGCATGAGACAAACTGCGGAAGGAGCACAGACTCTACAAGAGATTCTCAAACTTTCTTACTTGAACAAATTCTTTGATGTTTTGTCCTTCTGCCATGTGTCTCTCACATACAGGTGGCACTACGTTTACGGATGGGTGGTCTAGTAAGCTGATAATGGTCCCAAAGTTATCAAGTCCTAACCCTTGAAGCCTGTGAATGTTATCTTATGTGGAAAAGATCTTGAGATGGAGAGGTTATCCTGAATTACTGGATGGATCTTAAATGCAATCAAGTGCCCTTATAAAAGAGAGGCAGAGGGAAATTTGACACAGAGAAGACACACACAAAAACAGAGGAGAAGGTGATGTGAAGATGGAGCAAAGAGAGATTTGAAGATACTGGCCTTGAAGAATGGAGTGATGCAGACACAAGTCAAGGAATGCTGGCAGCCACCAAAAGCAAGAAGAGGCAAGGAACAGATTCACCCCACCAGAGGGAGCATGACCTTGACACCTTGATTTCAGACCAATGATACTGATTTTGGATTTCAAGCCTACAGAACTATGAAAGAATAAATTTATTTATTTTTTTTTAGACATCTACTTTGTGGTACTTTGTTCCAGCAACCACAAGAATTGAATGCAAGGAGTTAACATGATGCCCTTTCTTCAAATTTCAATAGTGGAATAGAGATTGAACCAGCATCTCATGCCTGAGGTCTTTGGATGTGGCCATATAATTCAAAGCACACACGGAGGGGTAGTCACTCTAGCCCTGTGTTCAGGGCATAGGCTCTGCATTCAGGGTATCTGGGTTTGAATCTCACCTCTTACTAGTTTTGTCACTTTGGGCAAGCTACTTAGCTCTTTCTATCTAAGTGTATTCATCTGTAAAATGGGAATAATAACAATTACACCCATGCATTACAATAATGGTTGCAATAACACCTCTTGTAAAAGGTTTTATTATAGTTGAGATAATTCATATAAACTGAGCACAGAGTAAGTGCACAGTAAATGTTAGCTAATATCATTATTTTAGTCCCAACATATGGACCATGACCATCATTTTCTCAGATTGCACTTACTCAACCATAGTCTTTCATTCACATTCAGTTTGTTAATAGGGTTTAAAGAAATTCACTTAGTGTTTAAATATTTTGTATTATGGTGTTTGGAGTCAATTTTCTTAAACTGTTGAATTCTTTAAAAAATGACAACTCTTTTCTAACTATGATATCAGGTCACAATTTGTCCAAATTTATAATATTTAACTTGAACCATTTTGATATAAAAATACTATAGTTCTTTATCTAGAGATAAATTCAGATTGAAACTTGTAATAAGACTACTTTTAAATAAAACCTCTAAAATATTTAATTTTTGATTAATATCTTATTATTATGTTGAATGTGTAACATAACATTTCAGGGGGTAGAAAAAGGCTGAATAAATATTCCCATAAAATAACTATTTCTTGGGGGACCTCTTTAATGTTGAGCAAAAAACTAGCTTTTCCATTCTTAGAGAGGTCTATGATTCTAAGATAATCTTTCAAGAATGTTACAAAGAAGACAAAAGTATCAGTCAAGAAGAAAGTTTTCTTTTCTCATTTATGCCTAACTGGCACATTGTAATCAATAGGAAAATTGGGAGAGTTTTTAAAGCTTTAGCATGATGGCGTTTTCTAGTCACAAGTGCTGTTCGATGGAAGCTAACAGCGTTAACTGAGAGTCAGCCAGTATAGTCCTGGGCTAAGAGTTACGCAGCAGACAAACCGATCTTGCTGGAGGATAGAGCTTATGTAAAGGCATCTTGGGAGATAAATTTAGAGAAGCAGGTTCTGGCACATTGGAAAAACTTTGGAGTGATAGTTAAATGCACAGACTTTGAAGTCTGCTAGTCCTGGTTAGCAATCCTTTCTGCCACTTACTGGTTATATGACTCTATGCAAATTATTTATATTCTTCAATAAAATGAAGATAATATCAGTGTGATCTGCTGGAGTTGTTATAAAGATTAAAGAAACTTATGCATTCCAAGTAATAAGCCTAGTGTCTAGCATTTGGTAAGCAGGCAGTGGGGAGCCAGGGACTGACTTTGAGAGAGGGAGGGACAGGACCAAAAGTTCACTTCGGGCACATCCATTTAGCAGCAATGATTTTGGCTGGCAGGAGATGGGGATGGCTTGGAGGAAGGAATTTATGGGCTGACACAGTGCTTTCCAGGAAGGCTTCACTGCACAAAGCAAAATATACCTTTGGGGTGTACTGTAACGGGTACCACTCAGGGCATTCTTAATAAATGTTTGGTAAAGATGAGTTCATTCTTCCACTTATATCCAAGGTCTGTTTAATTCTAATAAAGCAGTGGAACTTACTTCAATATACAGTAAACAAACAAACAGAAAACAGTTACAGAAACGTTCAAGAGCTTTTTATTTATCAAGAAAACAAAATCTGAATATAAAGTGAATGATTCGGTTCAAAATAAGGCAAGGGTATGTTTATTTTTCCTACATGTTGGCAAATATCTGAGTGTTTTGTAGAATTTGATTCCTTTTGGTTCCTTGGTACTGACTTCTCCATTTATTCTTCCTGCCCATTGCACATTGTTTCTGAGTTTTGTAACCAAGTTGCATAAATACACATGTTTTTAGGTAAATTCTGAGAAAAATACATAAATCGGTTTGGCTAACTTTAAAACATGATTTTTACAGTTATATATTAGCTCACCAAAACTCTTTACATTTTTTCAAACACTCATGTGATGCAATAAAAAAATATTGCTTTTTCTATAAACTTTATCTCCAAAAGTTTTCAATTGTCATTACTGTAAACAAGGAGATGCAAAGTTAAGCTGAGCTTTCTTCTTGCTTTTCTACAACCTTCGGAGTGGAGAATGGAGACAGCCTTTGAACCACCCTGGGGCCTGGCTAAAAGCCAAGTAGCGGCCAGAGAGAAGCAACATCAATAAATATACAGATTTGCGCTACTAGGAGCGGCGGGTTCCCACAACATTCTTCACCACGCTGGATGCGTTGTACAGCCTTTCTATTCCTTGTAGGTCAGAATTTCTCGGTTGCTTTTGCTGCCCATTGCACATTATGTCTGTGCTTCAAGGCCAGGTTGGAATTATATACTTTTCCTTTCAGCTAAATTTAGAGAAAAATATGTAAATCAGTTTGGCTAACATTTAAAGACATTTATTCCCACAGTTAGATATTGTGCTTAGGTGATTTCTGCCCTTGTATTTTCCTTCCTACAAAGAATACAAATTAATTTTATAATGAGATGGAAAGGTCATATGTCTTTTTTTGCAAAGGTTTGCTGTGCCTTTTTGATGTGTTCAAAAAAAATCCAACAATGTGCAAACTATTTTACTATACCACATTATTTCTATATTTTGTTTAAGGGAAAATAAACTAACAGGACAAAAGATATTTTACTAGATCACAATCTTTTCTTTGCTTTCTTCTTTCTTATGATGCCTATGAGGAAAATGAGTATCCAATGAACCACTATTTTCAACAAAACCCAAGTCAGTCCGAGTGGTGGACAGCCCGGTGGAGTCATCCCGTAACGTAGAGGTTTTGAAAATGAACTTTAGAGACCTCTTTAGAATGTGAGGGAGAAAAAAGGGGGAGGGAAACAAAAATTCCTTGTAAAAGAATTATAAGGGTTAAAAAATACATTTTGAAATACATTTAGTAGACTGTACACGTAGGGAGATGAATGGACAACAGTGCAGGCATATCTTGTTTTACCATGCCAAATAAGCATGAGTTTCTAAAATTAGTGAAGCAATTTTTTCAAATGGAATCATATTTTACTATCATGTTTCATTTCTAGAAAATCTTTGATAGTCTTTTTAAAATTAAAAAGTTGGATTATTTAATAACTTTTCATGGATTTTCAAGTAATTCAGTTTTGTAAATCAGTGAACTTCTATTAACTAATGTTGTACCATTTGCTGAGTTTCTAAACTGGTTTTTTCCTCGTTGAGATGCTATTTATAGATCATCTTCAGTATTTTTAAATCCTTATTTGGATGTACTGTTATCTTATTGGATGATTATACTTCATCAAATTATTTTTTTAAATCTTCCTAAATTGGCTAATAACATGTTATTAGGAGCAATTTTAATGTGAAAGCAAATCCATAACTGTCTGTAAGACCAAATTTTATTATCTGATGAGAATCTTCTAAGGATTTTAAAATTGCAGCAAATGATAAGATGCATCAAAGTTTTTAAAGATCATTATAGAATTTTTAGCATCACAGCATAAAATCTGCATGTGAGAAATTGATAGGCTTCCCTTACATCACTTTGTGCTGCCATGGGCATCTTCTGTCATTCCTCTCTCTCATCAATATACTCCTAACGCGAGGGGCAAGGAGGTGAGTGACCCAGAGGGAAAGAGGTGACCTGGTGAGCTCTTCAGTCCTTAGAGCACCTGTTATCCATGGATTTCAAAGCACTTAATCCTGTTTGATGGTCCTGTGAGTTAAGAAGTGCTTTACCACTCAGCTGTGAGCTTGTCATAGGTCTCTAGTACATTATTGGAAAATACAACCACTGAGTTATTTTCCTGACTCCTGGGTCAATGTCCAGGTCAAGAGATGACACTTGAGCCTTGGCTGACAGGGACATTGTGTGCTGATGGTTAACACTACTAGTAATTGATCTTCTTGCTTCCGGTTTATCCATATGTGCAAAATTAAATATCTCCACACTGCATGATCTGAGTGGATGGAGATTTATGATCTTCTCCCATGGAAATATGAATAATTTGAGGAACACGTGATCATGCCATGAACAACCGAAGTCAAAGAAAAGAATAGAATAACTAAAAAGGGCTTGTGCTGAAATCTAATTTGAGAAAGTACGTTAAGGCATAAACCACTTATGAGACATTTTATAGATTTTGACTTTGTAAAGCAACTTTGCATTTGACTGTGTTTATTAGTGAGTGGGAATTTATTTCCCTATGTTGAATGAGCATTTCTTGGCAGACAAACTGTGCACAAGCTACAATGAGCTTCCATGAAGTGCTTTCACGTTCTCGTCCCACTGAGTTGAAAGCCTTCTTATATTGTCTCAAGTATGTTTCTTTTCCCATGGAGGATGGCTTTGTTGAAAATTGCTTCCTCTTCTCTTGATTATTGAATCAGATATTACATTCAGTTCTTCAATACTTTAGAGAATTTGATGAAAAATGAAATATAATGAATGTAATTCTTCTCTATCTTTTGAAGGCTATATAGATCCAGCTCTAAAGAATTTAGTGGGGCGAAGCCAGGATTGGAAGAGGGATGCTATTTAACTGACTTTTCTCTTTCTCTGTAACTGCTCCCCCCACCTCCATGCCTCCACAATTATGATACTTTTATTTTCCAGCATTTTCTTTATATCTCAATACCCAGAGTCAGCCCTCGACACCCCTATTTTGGGTATACTCATGTGCTCCCACCCAAGGGACTCATGTAGACCACAGGTAATTTGCTATAATTCCCAAACAGACCAATGTCCTATAGTTTAGATTTTTATTTTCTTTTTCTTCCTTCTTTTTTTTCCCATTAATATTAACTTGACCTTAGAATGTTGTTCATCTACTAAGAAAAAGCAGAATGAAATTAAAGCCCACAAGATGAATACAAGCACATGTATACATTTTCTACACTTGAATTCAGAATGTCAAAGGATTGAAAAAGTCTTGAACTTTTAATATACTTCAACTTTGCCACTTCAGAGTTATATTAGACATCATAAAAATATAGACTAAGTTTCATCACAGTTATAATCTAATATTTTTGCCTTTTTGAGTAGGCATACTGTAATAATTTTACTTCATCTATTCATGAGCAATTGAGTGTAGTTGTTAGATAATAAACACCGGAAGCAAACTCTTCTAGTTCTGTCTGTACAATCCCCCTTGTGCCTGAGGTTCCTCATCTGTAAAATGAAGATGCAATTGCAGTATTAAACGAGTTTATAAATATAGTGTGTGGCATATACTACACGTTATGTAAGTGTGTTTTTTATTGTTATTCATTCATTATCAAATATTTATTGAGCTCCTACAATGTGCTATGGTGATGACCTTGTGATGATAACAGTACTGGTGGACAGATATTAATTCAATAATTATAGAAATGAATAGAGTTCCAAAGTTATGATAAACATGTCAATTAAAATGCAGGAAAGTAAGATACAGTTGATGGAAAATAAGGCTTAAAAACAGGGGAATCTGATTCATTTTGGAGGGAATGGTAACTCTTCAGTGAGGAAGAAATATTTGAACTGAGATCTGAAGGATTATGAGTTCATCAGCTTAGGAGTGGGAAGAGTTTTCTATAAGAAGAACTTGCCAAAGCTAGAAAGGAGTCATGGATACTAAAGTATCTGAGACAATAAGAGGGAAATGGATCTAATATCGGCAGAAGAAAACCAACTATTTAAATAAGGAAATAATAAGAGCCTAGGGCCAATGCAGAGAAGTTCACAGGATTGACGGCAGGGAGTTTTCCTCTCTTTGCATCTATTTACTCTGCACAGTAGAAGGTGAAGCTATCTGTTGAGAGTGAGGTTTCTGTGAGAGCACTGGTGATTTGAGGACAATGCAGAAGGTTTGAAATCTTTGTGTGGGAAACAGAAAAGTGGCTTGACTAATGAATTTGGTACAATTAACCAGGAAGTAGAGAGTGTTTCGTTAAGATTGGGGATTTATTAATTTATATAAAGGTGTCCATATTCTCTATTTGTTTTTCTCTAGCAGGGCTCAGATGCCTGGAGTTAGGGCTGGAGAAAGAAGACTATCGGAACCGCTAATCTGGGATGTGTCAAATGTGTAAAATGCAAAGACAGAGGAGAAAGGGAGTTAGGTAGTATAAACGCAGTGGTTAGAATTTTCTTCCATATGATTTTAACTTGGTAGGGAGGGAGGTGAAGTTATAAGGGGACTAATTATAGAGAGATACTAGAGGGATCAACAAACTGAAGTTTTCAGTTGTAATAAATTTGAGGGTTGTAGTTAGTGTAGTTAAATAATAACGATAATAATGAAACTGGGAGTGGTCAGAGAGCAGAATTCTTAAAATACCAATATCAAGCTTGGCAGAGCATCAAATATCAGAGATGACAAGGCCCAGTGTTTGTCTGGAACCATGGATGACCAAGAGAGGGTCATTGATGATGAAGTTTTGAAGGAATCGAGAGGGCAGGATTTGGAATGAGTTGTCCACGTGGCTTTTAAAAATCTCCCAGGGTGATGGCAGAAATTGTTATGAATAGAGAAATTGAGACCTAAATGCCAAGATTTCAACAAAAGTGAGGGGTGAGTGGTGGTGGTCAGGGGGCTGGTATCTTGACAGATGTGATGGTGAGAGTAATATAGCAGAATGGAATGAGCTTCAAAAAAAAGCAGAGTTTTATATAAAAGCATAAGGGAATGATTGTCTGGAGATATTGACATGAACAGTTCATAAGTGAAAAAGCAATTTTGTGACTCTTACTTTTTAAAGAAAGTATGGTTTTCATGATTTTCTCATAATTTGTCATTAAAATACATCCTTTTGATTTTCACGTAATTGAAGGTGGAATGTCAGTTTTGGCTTAGGGCCTAAAATGTCCTTTTAAAACTTGCCTGCTTTTAGAAATTTCAGTATTATTTAAAGAGCTTTATTTTATATATAAAAATAAATACACGCACAAGTTCTTTTTGAGGTAGAAACACCATCATGTAACTCATCAAATGATAACCAGATATTTGATAGTATACTAATGACTGTGAGTAATTAAACGTTAAGAAAGCAGAGTAAAATATAGTTAGCAAAATATTTAAAAGACACAGAGGAAAAATTAGGATGAACTGTGTGTGTTAAAATCGTTGCGTACAACTTTATCCGTGCTCCTACGTTAGAAAGATGGTTTAATCACCCATAAGAAATTACTAGCTTCTCTGCTCGTGAAGCATGACATTTCAATTGCACAGCCAATAAAAGAATTACATGAAGAGACTGAAATGATTTACTGTATGGAAAGCATCAAGACCAAGGTTACCATGGTGAACCACCTTTCTGCACACCCAAGGTCAAGTGAGAGAGACCCATCAGTGGGCAACCTCCAGTTGTAACCTATTCTGGGGCTGCTCTTACAACTGTCAGTTAGTTTCCTTCCTAAGTAACAAAGATGACTGTTCTTGGGCCTGTTCCCGTTATTTACCTGTGTTAAATTTAAATTTGTGGTTTTAAAACTGACATTATTGTTAAGAAATCATTAGAAAAGCACTGGTGTTTTTCAGTACCTCGTAAATTGCCACTGTGCTTGTAATCATTTCCTGAAAATGCGCATAGCTTAGGAAATGTTTACACATTTTTAATGTAACTTGAAAGAGATTCCAGCTGTATTGTAGTTTTTAATGTTTAACCAGAATCATCTTTATTGTAAATTCTATCTTTATTCCATTGGGAGGGAGAGAGAGAAAGTGTATAAATAGTGTATACATGTTATAATATATTGTTATGTATAATTAATACCTTAAAATATATCCAAAATTCTGGGAAGTTCATAGATTGCTTTTCTTCAGATATGTTTTGTTGATGCATAGAAAGAGGACTGTACTAATAAATGTCTCTTGAATTACACGTGGTGTAAGAAAATGAAAGCCTTTGGGTTATGAATCTTGGATTTAAAGAGGCAATCATCAAATATTTAAGATGAAAATGCAGTAACACATGCTTGCTGTCATGTGTAAGTTTGGTGAATGTTATGACAAGGTTTTTAAAACATTCATCGTTGGAGTATTTTTATGAAAATATTCATTAATTCAAACAGACACTCGTATCTGGCAACCTGCATTTTAATCGTTATTTCTGGCTGCATGGGAAAATCGGTAAAGCCAGGGAAGAAGGGGTGAAATATATAGCAATCATGTTTAAATTATACATTATAAGGCATACATATCTGTATGTTGTCATATTATGTATTAAATTTAATGCATAAATCAAATTGTTATAATTCTGATGTCGCCAAAAGGCACAAAATATGACAACCAAGAATAGGCATGTAGATATTATCATGTTCAATAATTCAATGAGCATTTGTTTTATGTAAATTAACTTTCTGTTAATAAAAATTATACTCATTTATTACACCACTCCCATATGATAATTAACAAAGTCATTTTTTCTCTAGAAAATCATTACAAAATGTGAATAATACATTTGTTTAATATCTGTATAAACAAGATCTTACCATCAGATTAGTTCTGGAAATGAAAGCATTATTGATTTCTGTAATAATTTTTATAGTATTGCTACACTGCAATACTGAAGCTGATAATCTCATTTTTGTGGGGAGCTCTATGCATTTAAAGTAGTGTTTAAACTTTTTGAAAGTAAGCAATCTTAGTTTTTGCAGAATCTTTTAATGTACAATTCATAGAAAATATACTTTTGGAAGTAAACAGAAAGTACTGTGAAAAGCTTAACAAAAAAAGTTGAATTTCTCCTCAAAGTACTGTATTCTAATATCAATTAAAATGACATTGAAAGCTAGTCCAATCAATTTTTGAGTTCTATATGTAACTTTCTTACAATCAGTAGGAGTCATATTGAAGAGAAAGGATTTAATAAATCAAAAGGCTAACTTAAAACCATAAATAAGTTATAAAATACCACTTTAAATGATAACAAATTATAATACCACAAGACACCACTGCTTATATTTCTTTTGCAAAAACGTAGTGCAGCATTCTCCAATGGAAGGTATATTTTTCCTCATTTTTGTTACATCATCATATTTTAATGGTTTATTTAGGTCATATTATTATATACATGGAATTTTATCATCAGAAGCGTGCTATAGTTTCTGATTGAGCCCTGCGTATTCACTGAAAAAAGTGAACACGTCTTTTAGATGCTTAAGGTTTAACAACATTGTCATGAATGGATATGCTCATAAACTTTTTAACCTAGTCTAAACAAACTTGAATTTCCCCTTGAGAGAGGCCCAATAAAGGTAATTTACAGAAACATGAAGGGAATTCCACTTTAAACTTTAGATAGCAAACTTAAGAATCAAAATAAAGTAATCCCTCCTTATCCACGGTTTCACTTTCTGCGGTTTCAGTTACCCTCGGTCAACCACAGTCTTAAAACATAGTACAACCAAGATATTTTGAGAGAGACCAAATTCACGTAATTTTTGTTATGGTATATTGTTGTAATTGCTCTATTTTATTATTAGTTATTGTTGTTAATCTCTGACTGTGCCTAATTTATAAATTAAGCTGTATCACAGATACATATGTATAGGGAAAAACAGCATATATAGCATTTTGTACTATCTGATGTTTCAGACATCCACTGGGGGTCTTGGTAAGGGGATACTGTAAAGAGCATTTAATGTACACTAATTGGAGATATCTGCTCTGCATTAGCAATAGGAATTCAATAAAATTTTTAGGTTAGACCACAAGAAATTTCCAATAGTTGAGGATCTTTGGCACACAAGAATGGTAGTTTCATATGGTTCAATGTAAGATAACATGCATATGTGCTCATTATTGCATAAAATACTTTACTGTATACACGGTACCTTTATACAACGCACTGTTACCCAGTTTCTTTGAGCAACAAGTTCTTAAGGAAGAGACTTCACAATGTACTAGAAAGAGGACTGAACTAGGAATTTATATTCCAGCCATGCCTCTACCACCCACTGATGGAACCCTTTTAGGCCAGTCATGTAATTTCTGTGAGACTTGGTTTCATTATTTGTGTCATCGAGATGTCACAATTAGACTACTTCAGATCACAGGTAAAAAAACATAGCCAAGGAGGTCACCATAAGGGGCTGCTTTTCTCAGAGAACAGGAAATCTGAAAAAGTTCCCCAAATGCTTCAGAAGTCTAGTAATGTCAATAAAAGCCCAAATCTTTTTGTTTTTCCTCTCTATTTGATTCTCTGAGAGTTTTGGACTCAGGCTGTCCTGCTCCAGGTTGCCAGATGGTTACAGCAACATGATTTCTTCCCACAGCAATGTCCAAAGGGCACATATACGTATTGTGACCTTTTATAAGAGCAAATAAAACCTTTCCTAGAAGATTCTGCTTACATCACCTCAAAGCTTATTGTCCAGATTGTATCACCTACGCATACCTAAACCAATCATAAGGAAGACAAAAATACCATCATCTTTGTTTTGGATTGATTAAAGGGCCCCTTCCTTGAGTTCCCAGATGCAAAGATGGTGAGCGATCCAACAAAATTATTGCTTGCTAACCAAGATAAAGGAGGAGAATGATTATGTGGGTACCACCAATAGTCAATGCCACACTAATTCAGCCGGTGGTACAAAGATAAAAACATATGTGAAAAATTGGAAAGTAAAGAAGTTAAATTTAAATATTTTTCTACAATCTGTAACAGAGTATTAACAAAATCGGGTATAAAAAGGTGAAATTATACAGAAATAATTCCTGTGTAAACGTGTGCAATCAAAGTGATTATTTTGAAGTAAGGTTATTGGTCACAGTAAATAAAGAGTTGTACAAGTTGTATGTGATGACATGGGAATGTGGGAAAACTTTAAATTCATGGGTAAAATATTTAGCAGAATAGCAAGATTTCAAGAACTTTTGGCTAATTTGCTCAATTTTTTGTAATTTTAAAAATTCTTCAAAACGTTCTTGGATAAAACTTGGGTTGACTAAATAGTAAACTTGAAACTCATTGGATTTACTGATTTTTGCTTTAAGAAACTAACCTCTATAGAAGTCCAAACATGCAGTTAGGAAAATCACAACTATCCTGAGGACAATAGAATGAGGATACAACAACTAGACTTTCAATGTTAATTTCCAACAGATGTCAGAGACAAGGGTCTGTCATCGACTTTGGGAAAATGTCTTTCTGGATTATATAAAATATTTGACATGTAAATATAAAAGTATAAAACATTTAGTAATGGCATATTTAACATTTTATGTTGTACCAGTGGAAATAAAAAGCATGAGGAATAAAAATACTAAAAGTGTATCAGTATTGTCATTAAAGTTACAGTTTAATATAGATTTACTAAACACTGGAATGAATATTCTTAAAAGCCTATTTCATATGAAACTGGCACCTTTTCAGGTCTTGATACTTGAAATACAGATGGTAGGGAAATAAAAAACAGCAGGATTAGGGTTAGTCATTAATTCCTTTTTTTATGCAATAGACAAAAGGAAGGTCAACAGTCATACAGAATATGAATGCTGTAAGTAGGCAAATGCCTCTATTAGACATGGTTGGAGAACTTCAGTAGCAATTGAATTGGTCAGAGTAACTTTTTGTGAATTCTTTGACTTCACTGGCAGGTGATATAGTTTCTTTATATCAAAATCTTTTTTTGGCTAAATAATGTACTAAAATCTTCTAACTTTATTTATAATATTCTTATGTAAGGAGGAACTTTATTCACCTTAAAAGAAAGCACAGTATGCAAAAATCTCATTGACATAATCCACTATTCAGTTGAATCTGGTGTTGTATTTATAAATAAAAAATTTTTAAAATATATATGTGCTTTTGTTTTATTCATTCATCGCACAAATACATAGAGAGTGTACACTATGAGTGAATCGTTTGACAAGGTGTTATGGGTAATGCAAAGAAGAATAAAGATGATAAATAAGATAAAACAGTTAAAAAATACCCACACAAGGCAGTATGGAGCAAATGCTGTGTGGAGTGAAATAATGACGCCTAATACCATACCATAGGTAGACACCACCTGTGATGAACTTTCAAGAGTCTAGAGTGGAGTGAGTAAAACTGAATATCGTGTTGTACACATGTTGGTGTAAAATTATAAACTGTTACTATTTTAATCTGAAGCTAGATCCTTCCTACATTTTTGGAGTTAAAATGCTCTATCTTTAGTGTATGGTGTTTTAAAAGACATTCTCACATGATAAAATTAAATATTGGGTATGCCAGGCTTTGAATTTATTTTAATAACTTATTGCTCCGTGATATTTGAAAGTCTTGGAACAACTGATACCGACTAAGAACTAGCGGGACTGAGTTTGGGAAATTCAATTTGAAAGAAACAATGAATCTTCCCTGTGCAAGAGGAATTAGAAAATTTCCCGTTTTCTATAATCTGCCCGCCTTTTTCACAGACTCAATCCTGGAAACGGATTCTTCTATAAGATTCAGGCAAGGGATGTCCGTGCATGTTTGTTGTGTGTTTTGGGAGTAAAATGGGGTGGGGGTGAGTAGGGACGTGGCAATTGAGCATTTGAGTAGCAAAATGCTACTCTTCATGCAAAATAAATAGAAAAGAGCTGAAATGGTGATAACTGAGTCTGTATTCTCAACATATTTGAAGTTGAATTTTCATAGAAAAGTTAATATATATATATATATAATCTGCTGTCATTTTATTGAGTTGAGTATATGTTGAAAAATCAAGATAATACTTTATTTTTCTTTTAAGGGGAACATATGCTTAGCAAGAATGCTGGTTATGCCATGAAGCACAGGTACAACAAACCCATTCTCTTAAAAAATTTCACTTGCTTTACTAGTTGAAACAACAAACATAAGATGACCCATGAAATTGCAGCATACAGCTGGAGAATATTTGGCTTTCATAGTTGGTTAATTTATTATACGTATATTTTTAATCTTAAGGGAAAAATATTTTTGGATGTTATTTAGTTTCCTTCTGAAGATGTCTACTTGAGGGTAGAAATGAAAACAACGTCAGATTGGAGACAGGAAGCCAGCATAGTAATAACAAAATTATTTATAAATAAATACTTATCATTAATTGTTATCAATTTGATAATAATTTGCTGTTTTGCAAACAAAGAAATAGATATTAGACAGCTTGATCAGTCACTGAGTAACTGTGTGACTTAGAAAAAATAAATCATATAATCTAAATCTGCTTTATGGAAAAGTTATGTCTGTAACAGGAAATCTATAAGATTCATTTCGAGGTTACAAAGGTCTACAAATCACAGCATTTATGTTTCTTAGTTTTTGCTTCAAATGGGTTTCTTTATAATTTTCTTGGAAGATGTGACCCTTTGCTCACAATGAAACAAAGTTAATTAAACTCACATATTTTACATGCTAATTTGAAATTCAATTGTAATTTATTGAATTTGAAGTAGAAGGAACACAAATGGTTAATGAGCTTGATCAAATTTCTGGATTGTTTACAGAAGAGTGTCTAGGGAAATAACCTTTCCTAGCCTGTGGGGTGGTACACGTAGCAAATTAATACTTTAAAATAAGTTATAACAAAAGTATTAAATACCTTTGCATATGTAGTTGCAAGAACAAAGCTCTGCTTTAATTTTGTTGTAGAAAGAAGAAAAATAAATGTCTCCCTTCAGATTATAAAGAATAATGAGCGGAAGGTGACAGTACAAAGTAAAGAACGAATTTCGAACCTACAAGGTCTGCCTAGTTTCTCTTCTGTGTAACGAGAAGAAGCCATTGAGGCAAATGGTTCTGTTATTTGGCAAAATTGTTATGGGCCTCATTATTCACATAGCAGTAGATAATCTACCAGCAGGAGAAACTGAAGCCACTCTTCATAATAACGTAAAGCACTACCTACGATTTGGGCAGGAGAATCTGAGCAGATGATAATGTGTGTAGCACTGTGGCCTCTTCCTTAATGTGGATGTGGTCTACCTTACCTCTAAAAGTCGTGGTCCATTTTTGGAAGCGTCTGTGTGTGTGTGTTTTGTGTGTGCAGGTACCCAATAATTGTAAAGTAAGGTAATTAAAAGATAGAATAAAGCAAGGAGAAGGAAAAGGAAGTAAAGGAAGTATATTTAAGCTAATTTTCCCATTTTTTTAGTAGCAGGAAGTCCATAGATGCACAAAAGATCATTCTTTGAAAACAGCCTAACTAATTTTTATAATGTCAAGGTTTATATGACACACAATTTGTTGGTAACCATAATCCCCACAACTATTTAGACTTAGATCTCTTTTTAATTCAATTCCAAGTTTATCATATAGTCCCTTTTTACTATGATTTATCAATTTTAGAGTTTTGAAATTTTTGATTTATCTTTTTCTTGAAAAAATGTGATCTATTAGCTTTTATTTTTATTTATGTATACTCTATTTGCTGGGCTCTGGGTTATTTTCTATTTGAGAGTATCCATTGCCTTCTGTCTTGAAGGACAACTTAGTAATGCACAAAATTCTTTGTTCACACTTTCCCTCAGAAGTATGGATGTTCTCAGATGTTGCAGACATTGCTCTTCTGCCTTCTGGCACTCCCTGAATGCTGCTGTGGAGAGATCTGGCCCCCAGTCCATCTTTCCCTCTTGTGGATGACTTTCTCTCCCTGTCTGGATGCCTAGGCGAGTCTTTGTTCTCGAGGTTCAATGACTTCAAGATGATATGCTTTGGTGAGATTATTCTGTATCAATTTTTCCTTTACTTGGTCCACTTCTCAATGTGGATTCAAATTTTTCTTTATTTCAGGAAAATGTATTTTGGTATATTATTAAATGTATATTTTAAAGATTTTATTTTTCTTTTTTCTCCCCAAAGCCCCCTGGTACATAATTGTATATTTTAGTTGTGGGTCCTTCTAGTTGTGGCATGTGGGACGCCACCTCAGCATGGCTTGATGAGCTGTGCCATGTCTGCGCCCAGGATCCGAACTGGTGAAACCCCAGGCTGCTGAAGCCGAGCACGCAAACTTAACCACTTGGCCACGGGGCCGACCCCTAAATGTATACTTTAAAGTGTGAGTGTTTTCTTATTCAGAGATACCCAGGATGCACATCTGGGTTCCCTTTTTCTGATTTATATATATGTAATCTTTTTTATAGTTATCTTTTTCAATGAAGGCTGCATGGAAAAAGTCATACTGAAAAATGTGTATCTGGTTATATTAGGCCAATCTTTCCAACTACATATTGGATCAAGTTACTTGCTTCCTCGTTAGCTTCCAATAGCTTACCACCATCCTTCGGATGCATCTGAAATTTTTTGTGTGTGTGTGAGGAAGATTGTTCCTGAGCTAACATCTGTGCCAATCTTCCTCTATTTAGTGTGGGATGCCGCCACTGCATGGCTTGATGAACAGTGTGTAGGTCCTTGCCTGGGATCCGAACCCATGAACTTTGGGTGTCCCAAAATGGAGCACATGAACTTAACCACTATGCCAGCAGGGTAGCTCCTTCCTGTTTCACTTTTAATTGTAATTTTTATTTTGAGAATTCTAAAAGGCACAGTAAATTCAAAAAACAATATGGCAAACATCTTTACACACCTCACATATAATTAGCTATTGTTAATATATCACCATATTCTGTTAAAATATTGCTTTAATAAATGACATAAGAAATTGCAGAGAAAGATGATGTTTCATTGTTCCCCAGTCACATGCCAGTCTCTCCTTCTTCCTTCTTTGTCCATTTGCATGCATCCTTGGTCATTAATTTGGTGTGCATTCTTCCAATACTTTAAACATATTTGTGTGTCTGTGTGTAACCAAGGATGCACATAGTATTGCTTTGCCTTTTAAAAATTATATAAATGATATCTAATTATATAAAACCCTGCAAATTGCTTTATCAAATCAAATTCTGTTTTTGAGATTTATGATAATATCCTATTTCTCTGTCATTTTCACTTTATGTATTTATTTATTAAACCTTTTTAAAATCTGGGCAACTACATTTAGGACTAAAAATGCTTAATATCATTTTAGTAAAATAACTTTAGCTGGCCACTTTACCATCAGTGCAGAATTCTATTAAAATTAACAAATTGCCTACTTAAAAGGCTGTCCTTTGTCTCTGAAAAAGTACTCTAGGAACAATGGAATGTATCTAGACTTACCACCTGTACACTGTTTCTTAAAAATCTAACTTGAAGTTTATTTTTGATGTAAAAGATTTAAAGTCATTGAAAACAAAACTGAAACCAAACTCTAGAATTTAGTGAGAAAATTATTAATAGATAAATTCACTTGCGACAATTTCTTATGACCTTCTGTCTTATTTAATTGTGTTCCACCGAAGGTCCATCTGGGTGCATGTGTGAAGAAATAGAAATTATTTATGTAATTGCAGGACCTACTTGTATTTGATGCACACACTCTGAGTTTGTGTGTAACTTCAGCAATGGGAAAGAGTGAGCTCAAGTCATACCTAATTAAAAATGAAACTCCCCAAAGAAATATGCATAGTATTAAATTCTAGTTTTTCATATGTGTAATGAAAATTAAATAACTAAATTAGTGTATGCACTCTGGAGTTCAGCTATCCATCAAAATAATTGTTTTTCTTCCTCCTTATTACTTTAGTAATCAGTCTCCAGTAAGTAACTGACCTACTGTATCAGTGGAGCAAATGCTTGAAGTGTTTTAATTTCGACAGTGAACTGATGTGGTTTTATGCTAATTCAGTGCCTCTCACCTAGTCAATCCAATTACTCTATTGATGTTGAGGGAAACTTTGGCAGATTCCGGGGCCAGTATCAGCTGTCCTGTCCACAAGGCTTTAAGGTAGCTAGCAATAGGAATCCCTACAAACACTACAGCAGGGTCTTTATTTCTTTCTGCCACAATGGTAAGAACTCTATTGCCAGAATCACATCTTCTGTTTCCGTGCTTTGCTGTCCTCAGATCTCAGTCATCCATTTGGTCAATGCAGAGGGTGGGGGTACCATGTTTATGCTTTTTTAGCTTCTACCCACAGGTTTAGTCTCTTTTATCCAGTGTCCAGAGTTTCTCATCCTCAGCAGTATTAGCATTTTGGACTGGGTCATACTTTTTGTTGCAGGTGTTGGAGTGGGGGAAAAGAAACCATCCTGTGTATTATAGGATATTTATCAGAGTTTCTGACTTTTACTCACTAGCTTCCAGTAACACCTCCTCATTCCCAGTCATGACCAACAAAAATGTCTACAGACATTGCCAAATGACCTCTGGGAAGGGGAATGGGCAACACTGGCCCCAGCTGAGAACCACTGCCCTAGATAGTACTACAATATTCTACTATCTATAAACTTAGTCTTATACGTTTTGACAAAATTTATATTTGAGATACACTTTAATTTGATCTTTGAGGCCAGGTTGGCTCTACTGTCTTGGGCTAAATTTATATGCAGAAGAGTTTTACTTTATGTAATATTTTATTTGACAAAAATGTCAAATATATTTTTCTATCTTTGAGTCCCACTTGTGAAAGATAACTGTAAACTCTTTTAACTGTCTCTTTTGGTAATTCCCTTCATAGTTCTAAAATCAGAAAAGGGGTGCTGTATGGGATAGAACTGACAATATATGACTTTGGTTTATCAGAAATAGTGGAGCAGTGAGAACACAAACGTTGCAGGCTGGAAAGCGGGCATCCTTGTTATGCCAGAGAGTGATATTTGATAAAACTGTTGTCTGTGATATAGGACGGCAGATAGACAACAGGCTACAAAAGAGTAGAAAGTATTGATAATGTCGTGTGTGTTTTCTTAATATTTTTATAAAGAGAATGTAAATATGGTAAGCCTGTTTGCAAAGTTCTCTCTGCATACAGCTTGCAATATTAATTGACTGAGAGTCGGGTAGTTTAGGATCTCAAATGTTAAAAAAAAAAAAAAGCAGCACACAGTCAACTGATTTTGTTTTACAAACTGAAGCAAGTATGTTGCTCAGCCAGTAACATGTGCCAACACAGCCTAAAGGTAATATGAGCGGGGCTGACTTCTCACTCAAGCCTATTGTTTCACAAGAGAGGACAATAGGCAGAGAGGTCAGTAAATAAAACATCTGAGTTACTAGATTTGTAAAATATATCTAGAGAGAATATGGTCTGTGTTTACTCCAATATAGAATTGATTGGAAGCAAAGCAACTGTATTCCCATCTTTTGAGTCACTCAGATCATCAGAGAAAACACGAGCTTGATTTACAGAGGCTGTGATCAGATCACTTCTAAAACAACCTCCAGACCCCTAAATTTTACAAACAGAAAGAACACTATAAAAGCAGTGCAGTCTCTAAGAGAGACACACTGCAATGTCAACTACAGTCAAGTTGCTGCTCTGTGGACTAATCAAGGAACTTTCTCCACTGACGAGGAATCACACTTTGTGATTCCTGTGAGCAGGATTTGAAATTGCTGTGGATACTCTGTTCTTCCATTTTCCCAATGGGAGATTTAACTTCTGTAATCTTGTTGCTGCTTTTCCCTGTATAATGGATGCATCGACTGATGACTTGTCTTTGATTGCAGGCTGTTGGCTCGTGAGCAGCCATATCTAGATCTAACATCACATAGAGATCCTGGACTTTGTTCTGAGTGCATCAATGGGATTGAATTTAGGAGTCGCTTCTCCTGACGGGGGTTTGCTCAGATAGTAAATACTCAAAAGAGAAAACTGGCAGATTTCCAATTGTCTCTCCAATATGCCTTTTTCAGTTCTTTCTTAGCTTTAGAATCTTCAGGCTTGCGCAGGGCACAGGGCCACTATAATAAAGAGTTAATTCACCCGCCTCCCTTGCAGCTATGTGTGGCTGTATAACCAACTTTGACGTGTGCAGTTTCTGGTACATGCTTTTAAAGAGAAAATGTGTGACCTTTGCACCTTGCTGCTTCTCCCACTGCTTTTCACTGGCTTGATGTAGATGAAGTAGGAAGCCATCTTATGCAAGGCAGATGATCACAACACCCTGTGGAGAGCAGAGTACTAGTTACAAGGATCTTTGGACCTTGTCAACTTTTCTGAACAAGCTATCACATCAGTTCTGACTTTTATTTGAGAGAGTAATCACTTCCGTCTTATGTAAATCACCATTAATTTTTGTCTCTATCACATCCAGGTAACCTTTGTCATATTAAAATATCACTGTCATATGAGAGGATTTCTTCAGAATCTGCTGGTCTTTGAATATCCATTCATATTTAAGGGTGAGGTACTAAAAAGGTAAGTGCCAGCTCCTTCTTTGAGGTAACCAAGTGTAGGTAGCTGCATTTTTGCTCAAGTAGCTCATTTTACCTAAAGAAGAGTTTTAAATCTTCTGCCTAAGTTAGTGGGTGGGGTGTCAGTTAAACACTTGGCAGTCTGCATTTTTGGAGTGTGTCAAAATAATGGGGCTGGAGAGGGGGATTGTTCACTCTTCTGTCTGCATTGTTTCACATAATCTTCCCATTTCCAGTTAGGTGTCCTCTCTCTTCACTCAGATGAGCCTGGTACTCCCCAGTCCAGAACTTCTCATTCAGTTTCTCCAGTTAGTGCCCTTTCTCTCTTTCCACGTTTGAGGAATGGGTTTTTGTATTGCCACAGAGACTCATACTTGTTCAAATAATCTTTCTGTTTTCAACCAAACCATTGGTGTGGTAGAAACCAGAGTTGCTTGATGCTTCTAATTAATGAATTATTTTTAGTGTCCTGTGACATGATTGGCTCACGTTTTGTTATCTTCGCCCTTTATTGAAGACTCACAGCAGATATATCAGACAGAGTTCAATCAGAAAAATAGAACAATGAGGTCATTATGTGTATTATATATTTTAAAGAATTTGTTACAGGAATTTGAACTCGCGTAGTTGTGGGAACTGGCTAGGCAGAGTCTGCATGATTCTTATCTTTGCATGTGATGTGGGAACTTGAAGTCCACAGGCAAGGCAGTTGGGAAGTAAAGATGGCTGCAAAGTAGGGGTGAGTAAGGACAAGGTGGAAGCCACAAGCATGAGCTGGGGATCACATGGACAGATCAACACCTCGCCAGTTTTTTAAATATGTGTGTGTATATATATACACATATACACACATATTAAAACCATTTATATAAAACCATACATAAAACCATATATATGGTTTTTTGCTGAGAAGGATTGGCCCTGAGCTAACATCTGTGCCAATCTTCCTCTATTTTATATGTGGGATGCCTCCACAGCATGACTGAATAGTGGAATAGGTCCGTGCTCAGGATCTGAACCCACAAACCTGGGCCACCAAAGTGGAATGCATGGAACTTTAACTACTTGGCCATGGGGCCGGCCCCCCTTGTCAGTTTTTTCTGCCTCTGATCTTAGCAGTGTATGTGTCCCACAGAAGCCAGGACACTTCTTCAAGGAGCTAAGCATACACAACTGGCCCAGAAATCAGAGAAACTGAGGGAGAATCGAGAGGTACAAGGGCCAGCTTCAGGCTCCACCATTGCCTCATGCCACCAGGTGAGTCAGTAGATAAGTGACAAAGTATGTGAGCTACAAAATGGCTGCTGCTGTTCCTCTGCTCTGGATATCTCCTACAAGAATCTCACTTGCGGCACACTCTAACTGAAAAAATATAAGAAAGGAAATTCTGGGAAATGTAGTTCAGCCTGGCCAAGTTAACAGATTACAAATCAACCATAGGAGATCAAGGAAAGCTGAACTCTTATTCTTTGTGTCCTGGTTAATCTTGGTCATCCTCTCCATTCCCAGATCAATTTTCCACCTTTCTCTGCAACACAAGAGGCTGACCTTTATCAATTGCATCATGCAGACTCCCTTGCATTCTGGCTTCTGGTTGGGATTTGGCCAATGAGAAGTGCTGGCGTGCAGTGAGGAAAGCTGGAGTAGTTATTTCATACTCTTTCCATGTCTGGTTGTGATTCCTGAGTGATTGAATTCCACAGTGGCCACAACTGCTCTCCGGAGGCTCCTCTTTCACATCTCCAGTTCTTTCCAAGCTTCTGAAACACCAATTTCTTCATCTGGCCCTTCAATCCTAGGGCTGATAATGATGTTCCATTGTTACTGGTCCCTGGGTTCCCAGCATCTCTTATTGCCTCCTTAACACTTCCTTCATAGGTGTAAATAGTCCCTTCCACAAATTGTCTTTAAACCCTTTAGAGTATATCTGGAGTTTGTCTTGACCTATTTTGCATTATCCATTTGCATTTGTTTCTTTTCTATCTTTTAATGGTGTTTTTGGAGGATGTGTACATAAACATGTCTATCTATTCTAGAAGTCTATTTTTAAAAAAATCTTCCCTGATAGTAAAACTATAATTTTGTGACAATTATAGATTTGAAATATACAATGGAATTATTTTTCCCTTATGCCCAAAAGAGGCACTAATGAGGCTTATCTATATTTTTACACTGATTCCAGTTTTAAGACAGCTGACAATTGTTATATTCTCGTGGAGCTTCAAACTGCTGCTCTTTATCATCCTTGTTCCTTCCTCACTGCCTTACTGAATCCACACCTCAAATTATCATACTGCTCCCACCAGGCAGGAGTTTTGGCTCTGCTCACTGTCACCCATCAGCACACTTCCTTATCTCTAAAATTTTATGGTAGGGAATTTACAATGGATCTTCCTTCATTCCTGAATGTTAAACAACTAGGGATTTAATCAATGAAAAAATGAATATATAGGATGGACGCACTCTCTCTTTTTTTTCAATTTTGAGCTCTTTTACAATAAGATCTTTCCATCTTTTGTCTTTGCTTCTTCCAGTATTTGACAGATTACTTCATTTATTAGGCCCTCAAGAAAGGTATGTTGGGTTATCAGAGGTCAGAGATCACAAAAAGACTAAACGCAAGGAAACTGTAATAACTTTTCAAAACTTTCTGAAACAGTCCTCCCTCCATTATGCGTGGCTTGTATTATAGCTATCCTATTCCAGATTTCTCCCTGATTCCTTTTTACTGGGCTCAAAACAGCTTCCAAACTTCCTTTAGACTGTTACATGTTCTGGGCAAATTGACCTCTACTTGATCATTTCCAAGGCCGATAGAATGATTTTGAGTAATTTGGACTTTTGAAAATGTTCTTAAAGAGAGTGAAAGACATGGACACAACTATATGCAGCTTGAATGGTAGTTGGCAATTTTTTCTTCATTTCACCAGATCTTCCATTTTCTTTTATTCAAAACATTATTGAAAAAATTTAAACTCTCTTGAGTTTAATGAGAATTAGTAAATTAAATTTGGTTTCGCTCAACTAAACAGGCAACAGCTAGGTCTCCTTTGCCTTTCTTTTTTCTCTAATTAATATATCTGGTCTGTTTTGTTCTCTGTATGACCAGGTCAGGGTGTTCTCTTTTACTATTAACATTTAGATTATTAGAATCATTTGAGGCTCTTTGATTATGAAAAACCACTGACATAGTTGCTCTCATTTATTTCCAAATGCAGATAGGTGAACGATAACAATTTTTCATAATTATGGTATGAAGAAAACACAGAATCACAAGCAGAGAAACCCTGGGAGAAGTAACTTCCAAATTTTCTGGTAGTACTTCTCCCATTCTGCTTGTTATTCATTAACTTTATTCTTTCACAAGGCTTTTGTTGATTTGTTGTCATGAAATTGTGATAATGTGTAAGACTATTTATAGTTCTGTACAATATTATAAAACCATTTATAATATTTATAATAATTTAATTGCCTTTCTGAGAACTTCACACATAAAATTCTTTGACCCATGTGCCGCTTAAGTCATCCTGATGCCTAATTGTTCTCCCAGAACACACGTCCTGACCCACAATTAGATTGGACTTCTAGAGCCTTATCACTTTGTTACTTCCAAATTTTACTGTGACTCTAGTAGCAAGATAATGATTAAGGGGGAAATTGAATCTGGTAAGCATTATTAAAGTGTAGAAACACAGATGTAATACATTCTTCGAATATGTGAAAATTTCCTGAACTATTCCAAAATTTCATCATTTCAGAATTTGCACATATCATATTCACGTGAAAGTATTCTGTGTACTCATTTTAAAGGTACAACCTGTTAAATACTATCAGCCTTATTCTATTTTAAGTGCACAGTCTGAAATGAACATTGGCAAGATAGGTTGTACAAAAGATCAATTAATTACACGTCTGTGTTGAAAGAACTATAGATTTGGAAAAGATGTTGAAATGTCACACAGTTCATCCACCTCTATTAAAAAAATCTTTTTGGAAGGATAACTGTACTGCTTTTAAAAATTTCATTTATAACATCTCACCTTTAATAAAATTCTTGCCACCACCAACGTGCTTCTAAGTCCTCTTGATTTTTCTTTGAAAATCTTCTCCAAATGGACTTTCCCATTCTAGTTCCACCATCCATATCCTCATATAATTCTTGTCATTCCTATCACTCTTAATGTCACCTGGCTACTCAAATTGATTGCCTACGCCACTGAATCAGGACTACTCCTCTCTGATGAGTCTGGCCGTCTAAAGATCATAACAACATTGTATCTTTATTCTTGCTATCCTTTCCAACTGTCCATTTTCCTCCAACATTCTGTCACCCACGTATCCTTCAAGGACCAAGTTAGGCTCCATTTCTTCCTGGAGGCCTTCTGCATCATTCCACCTGAGGTCACTCACTCCTAGCTCTGAGCTCTCATAAAGTCTCAGACTTGATTCCCTTTAATCTTAAATTATTTCTTCATTGTTGCATACATCTTAGAAAAGAATGCAAAGTTCTTGAGAATGGTCAATTTGGGGTCCTTCTATATTACTTCTTCCATAACCTATGTGTCATTTGAAATATAGAATTTTGAGGTCTAATTAAAATATTAAAATGCAGCATTCACATAATTACTATATGAGAGAACACAGGATTTTGAAGAGAATTTGGGGGTTTTCTTCCTTTCCCTAAAACTACACCAACTAGAGGAAATACACATGGGGCATAAAAGTAAAATATAGGCATTATACTTCTAGACAAAAATTTTCCTCTAAATTGCATCTACTTTCTACCCAGTTAAACTGTATAAGGTAAACTACATAACACAGAAACGTTTTATTTTTCTTTATTTCTTAAAACTAGAGTTTGAGCTTAGACTAAGCCCTACATAGTCAAACATCTTCCTTTCTTTAAGGACTCACTTATAAGTCCTCTTAACTCTCCAGAGGGTCATGAGAGATTCAAAAGTAAGTCAACCTCAGAAACTCAGGGACCTTCCTACTTTCAAGAATGAAGGCAACGAGAAGTCATTAAAGACTTTTGAACAGAGAAGTAACAGGATGTAACTGATGTTTAGGAAGATGGTCACACTCAGAGCATCAGAGGTTCCTTCTGCAGGTGTTATGAGTGTTCAAAATAAGAAGAGATTGGTACCTAAACAAAAAGAGAAAAAGAAAGGATGGATCAAAGAGAGAGTATTATAGAAGGAGCAAAATAACTTTAATAATTTCATTTGAGGGGAAGAGATAGCAGAAAAGATAAATTGTACGAATCCATGATTCTAATATTCTGAGGTTTTAAAAATCTAACTTTGAGAATGATTATATGATGTCATTGGAAGAAGTAGAGGTAGGTTTAATCTTGAGTCACCAAATAAGGAATATTATTTATTTTTCATTTTAAGTACACAGTTTATTGAAAGAATATCTATTATACTGATTGTACATTTTTTTCTTCAGAAGAATGCAAATGCGTGCCAGTCAGTTGGGAAAATAAAGTATGGATTAGTCAGTAGAAAGCTAAGTTAGAGTGCTCGCATTTTCTCTGAAATCCAGCTGTTTAAAGACTATATTCAGAAGGAGTAATTTTGACCTGCTGACTAAATAAATTTGAAAACTGTCCAGCCTATGTTTTACATAGTATACTCTACCTTTTCACAGTCAGGAAAAGAATTTTCCAATAAATATGAAAGTTCTCTACAAGAAAAAAAATCAATTTAAAAGATATATAGTATGTTTGATGGTACTAAGTAAGACTAATGAGAACAAAATTTAAAGTGATAAAACACATTCTCCCTCCATCCCCATTAGAAGAAATACCTTGCTTGATTATATAGCTTTATATTGTTGATGTGTATATAAACTGCTAGCCTAAAGTATTTGTAAATGATGAAGATTTAAAGCCAATCTAATGTCAGTGTTTAGAAATGGAAGCCTGACAGATATTTGGCCTTAACTTGAATTTTGGCTCTAACCCTAACTATTGTTAAAACAAATTGATAGGCAAAGAAGAAGAACTGGAAATGTTTCTATAATAGTTTTTCCTCCTGGGATGTAAAGCAAAAGTCACCTCACTTCTGTGGAAATGTGTGGAGCAGATGACGAGTGCCCCACCTTCAATATTTATATCAGAAACTTTACTTGATAGTATGCAATCAAGAAGGCAATGATTTTTTTAATACTTGACAAATCTTTAAACTTTATGAGAAACAAAGTTAAAAATAAAATGGCACGAATGGATATACACTTTTCGCAGCATTTTTCAACTACGTAGAACACTTTCCACAAATCTATTGATTGGATTTGCGGTGGAGTCAGGTGAGAAGTGAGACTGACAATGGCATCTCTGGATGTGGTCTCTGATAGGTCCTCATTCATTGTAATACACTATAGTGAAAAGTTTAGCTTGAAATAATACAGTGGAAGGTTCAGCTTAAGATTTACCTATTGGATTCAATTTGAATAACCTTAATGACCTTGTATACCAATTTCGCAATAAACTGTTTTTATAGAGAGTGAAATTATTATGTAATAGCTAAATTTCACACTAGTTGTATTATTGTTATAATAGTTAAGTTGTTTTCCTTATACAATTCTCCAAGTATTTTTTGTGTTATTGCCAACAATTGCAGATCTTATGCATATTTTTAAAGAATCTCTTAAGAAGAGTCCCTAAAAATTAGAGAAACTTAGATCTATGTGCATAATAGATGAACTGTAATGGTCCAGAATAATGTATTTTAAGAGTTATAAAGCTACAGCCATATATTTAATACCAATGCTCATAGCCTACTAACAGTTAGTATGTTTATCCAGGTTGGACATACAAATAAGATTACTGCACTTTTGGTCATGCTCAATGTCTCTAACCACTTGTCAGAAAATTAAAATGTAACTTGGCTATCACACAAGCAAAGTAAAGTAAAATATTAAGATAATTCTACTTGTAATAATTTTTTAACTTTCTTTTCTCTTGGCAAAGACTTACTTTCTTCTTAAAGTCCAGTTGAAAACCCTCCTCCTCCCTGATTTACTCCAGTACTTATGCTCTTTTCGAGTCAATGTTCACTTCCTTATGCTCTTTGGTATAGTCTGTAATTTTTTTTAACATGTAGATTCTTTCCTGAACATATGCCATTTGAGGTTTACCTATAATTTTATTTATGAGTGTGTTGTAGATAGTGAAGTTTCCCTATCTTTGCTGCAAGACAAGAACTCCATGACTATTTTTAGCCAAGGGAGTGTGAACAGCAGTGGGATCTATGACTTATGGGTTGAAGAATTTAAGAACTGACTAGGGAACTCTATGTTACTTCTTCCCTGGGTGTAGAAACCATGCAAATCTCATGTGAAGCTGACTGCATCTCAGAATAAAAGGGATCTGGATTCTTGAGACATCAGATATGGGAGAACCTGCACTATCCCACACTGGGTTTGCATGAGTAAGAAATAAATTTCTAATGTGTGAAACCATTGAACTTTGGGGATTTCTCTTCATGGTAGCCCACAATATGCTTCTATATCCCTAGTTTCTGCCTATCTTTCTAAATTCTGTTTTTTATCTCTCACAAAGTAACTACATAAAGGATGTAAATAATAATAAATCATTTTTTGGAAACTTTAGTTTAAAATAACTATTAGAATGAAATGTCATTCTTACCTATTTTATTTTGTAGACTTTGATACAAAGTCCATTCACATATACATTTATTAATTCAGCAAATTATTTGTTGAGTGTCTATTATGTGCCAGGAACTGTCTGCCTTGGGTCCTGGTAATATAGCAATGAATGAAAGTGATAAAAAAAGATCTGTTCCCATGAATCTTAAATTCTACTGTTAGAGATAGTAAATAATATAGTGATGTCAAATATATATGTCAAGGAAGAAAAAAATAAAGCAGAAGATGGTGATGAGACAAGATTATTGACTTAAATCTTAGAATAAGTGGCCAAAGAAGACCTCACTGAGAAATGACTTTTGAATAAAGACCTCAGGAAATAGGGGAACTAGCCTTGCGGACAACTGAGGAAAAACCTTCAGGCAGAGGATGTAGCGTGTGTAAAGGTGAGAGTATCTCTGGGCTATGTGAGAAACAACAAGGACACTAGTGCTACTGGAGCAGTGTGAACCGGGGAAAAGAGGAAGCAGGAGTTGCCATATTTAGAGAGGTATTAGGGACCTCAGATCATTGAGTGCCTTGAAATCACTGTAAGGACTTTGGCTCTCAGTCTTAGATGGAGGACCGTTGCAGGGTTTTGATCAGGGGAGTGACGTGATATGAATTAGGCTTTAATAGACTCACTCCGGTGCTGTGTTGAGAAGAAACTGAAGAATGATAATACTGAAACAGGAAGACCTGGAGGAGGCTAATTGAAATAATGCAGATGAGAGATGCTGGTGGCTTCAATCAGGGTGATAACAGTGATGAAGTGGAGAAGTGATAAAATTCTGAATATACTGTGGAATTAGAGGCCACAGGATTTATTATCAGTCTAGCTATGGGGTGAAAGAAAGTTGAGTCAAGAATGACAACATGATTGTTAACTTGAATGACTAAATGGACAGCGTTGCCATTGACTAAGATGGGGAAGACTATAGGAGAAGCAGTTGTAGAGGAATATCATAGAGCAGTTTTGGATGTGTTCAGTTTGAGGGATCAATTAAATAACTAAGTGGAGATGCCAAGGCTCTTGAAAATATAAATATAATTCCTGGAGGAGTCCAGGTAGGAAATAAAAATTGGGGAGTTGTCAGCGTAAATATATGCAAGCCATAAATTGGGTGGCACCGTCACTCTAATGACTGAATAAAGAAAAGGCTCAAGGACTGAGGCCAAGAACATTCCAAGATTTATAAGTCAGAGATGGAAAAAAACCCCGAAAACCTCCTCCTTTGAGGAGGAGAGGTCAAAAAGGCAGCCGAAAATCCTGACGAGGGTGATGTTTTAGAAGCTATGTTGAAAAAGAGAAAAAAAATTTTGAGGAGAAAATGATTAACTGTGTCAAATACTGCTGACTGATGAAACAGGATGAAGTCTGAGGAATGACTATTGGATTGAGCAAAGTGAAGGTCATTGCTGAGGTTGGTAATGCTTTCTTTGCAGCACTGATAGTGGAACCTAATTTAGCAGATTCAAGAGAAAACAAGAAAGAAGAAATAGAAGACAGCTATGCATAGATTCTTTCTAAGAGTTTTCTCATAAAGCTGGAGGTAAGATACAGGTGAGCTAGATGAAGGAATTGGGTGTAGGCAGGTTTAATTTTTTTAAAATATAGCTGAAATGGTAGCTTGTTGCATCCTGATGGAATGATCCAATGGAAAGAGAAAAGCTAAGAATGCAAAAGAAAGAGTAGAAAATTGTGGGAGTCAATTAATGGCAAGTGGGAGGGGTGCTTTACTTATGAGCATTCAGAGTTCAGCCACAGTAACAGTAGAGAACGCAGTGCTATCAATACAAATACAGGCAGCGAGTTAAATGTAGTGAAGACAATTTACGTAAGTTCTGTTTTTACTGTTTCTATATTCTCACCAAAGTAGGAAGCAACGTCATGAGCTGAGTGTGAAGAAATTTGAATAGATTTTGGGAGTGTGAGGAGAACAATTACCTAAGACAATAAGTGAGAAAATGAATTAGATAAATATAACGTTATTTCTAAGCAGGCTTAAAGATCCACTTAAATTTTGTCATCACAATAGACCAGTCAGCATTATTGTGTATTTTTTCCAGCCAGGTTTAGCTTCAGAGGTACTGGGTAGAGCTGGAAAATTGGATTTAACCAGGGTTTTTCTCAAGCAAGAGGGAGGAATTAAGAGAAAGATTTATTATAATAATTCACCATAAATTTAAACTGGGTAAATAGTAAAGAAAGGACATGAAGGGAGGAAGGAACAGTGAAGAGTTGGTAGAATAAATGAATTGAAAATTCTGATGAAGTCCAAAGATTGTTAGAGATAGGTGTCAGAGGAGTTAGCTGGAACATACAAATGATAATAGAAAGCTAGGTGTGTTAAATTGAGACAGAGAGTTTGTTTTCATTGGAAATGTCAAGGTCAGTTGGTGTTGAATAGCTGCTGTAGGGTGGAGAACAAGATCATTGGATGAATGAGGTCAAGGATTCGAGAGATGAGGATATTGACTTCAGCGTGGAACTTGAAATCCAAGAAGAAGGACAGGTGTGGAAATGGAGAAAACATCGGTGAGCGAGGGGCTAAAATTTCAAAGAAAGAGGGGTAGTTCACTGGGGAGCGTTAGATGACTACAAAATGTGGGTATAGTGGTCTAGAAGCAACAATGTGGAGCAAAAAAGACATCAATTTCATTTCTAGGTCTGGAGACAGAAGGGGTGTGGAAAAAGAACATATTACTTAAATAGCTTCTGGGAAGCAATGTCACCGGAGAGCCAAGTTTCATTTAAGACAAGTAGGAGATGGGAACTTTCACAAAAGTAGTTAGTATAAACTTTAAAAGTTGTTCTCTAATGATTGACTTTGAGGTCCAGAGTGTTAAAATTTCGAAGATGGATAAGGTTAGGAAATAAGTTCAGAAGAGATAGAGGTGAGGCTACAGCTGGATGGGGATTTGTCCTGGGCTAGCAGGGATAGAAAGATGCCATTAGTCCTGGTGTTGCAAAGTCAGTGAGAGCCAGCCTGTGACTGCTGATGGGCGAGAAGACTGCGAGTGGGAAGCAGGGAATCCTGGAGCAGTAACAGGGAGGATAAGTATTGGCGGCACTCCATCGACTCCTGCTCATACAGTGTTTGAGTCCCGCAGAGGAGAGGCAGGGGCGGTTGGCTAACTCTTGCTGATGGTGGCATGCAGAGGGAATTTATGCCAAGACCGTAGTCTCTCTCTTGATATGTCATGAGTCCAGGTGCTTTGACAAACTGAATTTAGCAAAGCTCATTAACTAAGTAAAGCTGAAGACCAGAATGTGGTCAACATTATTTCTTTGCCCCAAACTATAACCTATAAAGTTAAACTGCAACCTCTCAAATTTGTCTGAAATGTATGCCTTAGGTTATCTTTCTTGTCCACCTTTGTCTATATTCAGCAGTAAGAATTCTGCCAACCAGAGAAGCAGAGCAAAAGCGGGACATTACCTCAGCATGGCTCAATGAGCAATGTGTAGGTCAGTGCCTGGGATCTGAACCCACGAACCCCAGGCAGTCAAAGCGGAGCCCACAAACTTAACCACTATGCTACAGGGCCAGCTTCATCTCACTTTTAATTTAGTATTGTTACTTCATTCTTATTTCTAGTCTGTAAGCAATCTTATTTTCCTTGTTCTAGTCTAATTTCTAATTTGGTGTTCTATTAATTTTCATTTATTTTCCCCTGTAATCATTCTGACATATTTATAATTCTTAAGATAAGTCCTCATTTAAAATAATTCACCATCAAGCACTGGTTATTTTTATTTACTATTTATTTGTACCTACAGTAAAATTCACTGTTTTTGATGTACAGTTCTACGAGTTTTGACCACTGCATAGAAACATGCAAATATCACCACAGTCAATATACAGAACAGTTTCATCATTCCTAAAAATTCTCCCATGCTGCCCTTTATAGGAAACCTCTTCACCACCCCTAACCCCTGGCAACCACTGATATGTTATGTGTCCCCATAGCTTTGACTTTTCCAGAATGGAAATCTAATCAGAATGTCATTGGTCTTTATTCATGACAGAAATTACACTCATCTAATTTTTCGAGGCAGACATTTCAGAATCATCCTAAACAATTCCTTCTTCAGACTCCACATCTAATCAATTATTATGTCTTCCTTAATATTTCTGGAATTTCTTCCTCCCTTTCAATGATCTAAGAGAAGTAAGAAAGGGAAGCTACTGGAGTTTCACATTTGCTAAGTATGGTTTTGAAATTGATGATCATTATACTTTAGTTTTACTTGGGACTTTTCCTTAGAAGGCATATTTTATAGATCTGTCTTGTAGGCTTATGTTGGTGTTAGGAGAAAGAGTTGAGAAAGTTTCTGACAGAGAAATGTAAATGTAGGCTGTAGCTTTCATTTGGAAAGGAGTGTACAAAAGAAATAATTTGTTAAAGTAAAAATGTATTCCTGGGGTGGGTAGAGATCTTAAGAACAGAGAATAGCATGTCTGTAAAGGTATGTTGAGTACTCCAGTAACAGGGCCGCATAAGATGAATGGTGAGGAAGCAGAAAAACTCATCTGTTGGTTTTAAATCCTAATAGACTAGATTATCAGAATCTCTCTCAATTTCCAATTTTACCAATTCCAATTCACCTGTATGAGTCTTATGTGGTACCTTTTGAAGTACTGACTGCTCATGCCATGGGCCTCTACTGCACCACGTACAGGTTCCGTCCTCTAGTATGAAATCAGTTCATTTATTAACTAAGTAAAACATATTATTGTTTTACATCCCCTTCTTTTTTACTATATATTGATTCTAGAATTAGTTGAATTAAGTTTTGGGATGAGATTCACTCTAAATACAGTGAAAGTTAGTACGATTTTATTCATTTTTAGATGATAGAATTGGGTTAGGTTGGTTGACGTAAAAATATGGAGAGCACCATGTTCCATTCTTCTAACAAGAAGGTACTCTGAAGTCAAATGTATAAAATAAACCACATCTTCTCTATGGGGAGGGGGTGCGGACGTAAACCCCCTGAAAGGAGTCTCTGAAAGAGTTCCTTTTGAGAACTGCTGTTCTCCATGATATTTTTGACATTCCGCAAGTCCAAGTAGTGTTGAGAGTACATGAAGGTTTAATTCAGACAGTGTGTCTTAAAATCTGAGTGTTATAGGGAGATAAGAACAGAAGAAAAGCAAGACCATTAAAGCAAGTTTTACATTTAGATTTTTCTTTTAGCCCAGTGTTAGATTTGGGTCACCATTTATTTAGGGATCAAAAACAAGTGACTTATTACAGCATCATCTGTTTGAGTCTTTGAACCTCTAGTACAACTCTAACCCTAACTTGCAAACAGGTGCTTGCACCTTTGAATAGGTGGCCCGGGAGGGAAGGGAAATGATAATCAGGGAAAGAGTGAGGAGTCCAACAGTAGGACGTAAAGTTGTGAGTCCTGACCACCCGCCCTCATCCAAGTCCGCGGTCCTCACCGCAGCAATTGGTGAACAGCAGTTTCTCCTTTAATTCACCTATTTATTTCCTATCAAGTATTAACCCTCTTTATTTCAGTTCTGTTCGTCAAACGCTCATTGAGGGCCTACTCTGTGACAGGCATTCTGCCAGGTAGGAGAGATACAAAGATAAATGCCAGACACAGTTAATCCTTTGAATAGGTTATTTCAAATGCAGTTCAGAGAAATTTCAGTTGATGGAGCAGAGAGGGATTAAAAATTAGTGCGTCTTTTTTTTTCCTCCCTAAAATATTGGTTTAGAAAAGCAAGAGGAAAAAACACCTGAGAAAGAGACAATATGTAAATATGTTTGTATTCAGGTGGTGCAATTCAGTTATCCTGTTCTCTCATCTTTGAGACCTTAATTTCTGTGTTTGTTTTATAGAGTATCGAGCTTCCTTTCTCACATCTATTATATTAGGAAAGAAATGAGAGATGAATGGGCCAGATAGGAAGTAAAGAGGAGATAGCAAGTGTGTATATTAAAGGTTAATGGGAAAGAAGATAGGAGATTAAGCTAGAATTGAGAGGAAGTGTTGGTGGAGTACTGAGAAGGAAACGGAATGGGACTGGCATCTGTTAAGAAAAAAAGAAGAGAAGAGACACAGGAGCAACCAGAAAAGAAAAGAAATAGAAGCTCATATTGAGAGAATTTTTCAAAGGAGAAATCTTTAATCAATTTTTGTTTATAGCCAATTTTTAATGCTACTGCTATTTTAGATTTAAACTTTCAATTCAGATACAACTTGTCTGCTACTGCGTAGGAGGCATAGTTTTGGGGAGAGCTGAAAATAAAGACAGCGTTATGTTATTGTGGAATGCACCAATCACATATCTGGTGACATACTATTGAAATATATTATAGATAATAAAATATAAATAATTATGTAATATTTATATAATAGATATTACATTTAAAATATTACTCAATAAAAGTCTATAAAGAAAAGGTTTTTATGTCCTTGCTGAAACCATGTACTAATAATGTGCTGCTGACCTCTCAAAACAGGAATGATTTAGAAATGTAAAAGCTTATTTCCAGTTCTAGTTTTTGCAAAAGCTGTAGTCAAAGACTAGAAGCACTTATAGCCCTAAGGTATAACGTTGAGAACAATCTAAATTTTAAAAAACAAAGCATAAAATGGATCTTGTGCTCTGGGAAATGAGTGTAAGTGGGCTGTCTCTTAATTGCAACCAGCAATTCATATGAAGGGAATGTAACGGACTTAATCGTATTACACCTACGAGGCATGAGGTAATGGGGCTTCTGATGGATGAATACAAAGGAAGACTGGAAAGCAGGTCTGTATCAGAGCATCTGTAGCATTCCTCAGGGAACAAGAGGGCCTGAGGAAAAGAGCTGGTGCCCTGGGTGCTCACGGCATCCAGGGTTCTGTAGCACAATTCGTAACATCCCATGAGGCTGAGTGACAGGATCCACTGACACACAGCTCTCTTGCCTGGACTGCAAGTTCCTTGTACAGAGAGCCTTGTTCAAGCTGTGAGTGCAGCTCTTAAAATCTTTAACCTTGAACTAGTTACTTACCCTCTCTTTGCCTCAGTGTACATATCTGTAGAATTGAGGTAACAGTAGTAACAAATTCATAGAGTTGTTAGAAAGATTATGTAAGTCAATAAAAGTAAAGTGCGCAGTGCTTGGCACATGGTGCCAAATAAGAATTCGCTAGAATATAAACTCCACAAAAGTATGGCTTTTTTTCTCCATCTAGTTTATTGCCTTGTCTTCAATATCTTCTATCTAATGGGTGGTCAATGATATTTGTTGAAAGAACAAACAAATATGATATCTTATGTAGCTTTTTTAAAGGTGAGATCATGAAATACAGAAAAAAATATTTTGGCCTACTTAGCATTTGTATATTCTATTAGAAATTAATAAATTTGTACTCTGTTATATGCTTTGGTCTAAGATCAGTTACCTTGCATACATAAACCAGGACCTGATCTCTCCTGGAAAATTGGTATAATACAGTTTTCGAACCTGTGAAAATGAGAATTCCACCGGACTGAGATGGTTAATACAATGTTTGAGAGATCTTGGAATCTTAGACCTACCATTTACCATCTGCGTGATTGGGGCTGAACCTAATCTCTCATATATTTCCACATCCATAATATGGGAATACTAATCCTGCTTATCGTAGAGTATTCTTTTTTGAGAATAAAATGAGATAATTTTGTATAAAGTGCTTGGCAGAGTGTGTAGTCTGTAGCATAAGCTCTAAAAAAATTTATTCCCAAACATTTTATGAATTCATTTACCAATCCAGGCAACATTTGCTGAAGTACTTGTCATGTCAGGTATGCAAAAAACAGGCAAGATATTGTTCCCATCCCCAGGAACTTCCAGTGGAGCAATATAAGGGGACAAGTAAAAAGGCAATGACCTAATAGAGGAAGTGCTCTCGTAGAGAGAAAACAGGGGGTTTTAGGAGCACACAGAGATGGAACTTCAATCAATAGTGAGTGGGATGGAGAAAGTAAAAAGAAGGCTTTAGAGAAGGCCTGTCTGAGCTAAGACTTGAAGCAAGAGTAGGTTTAGGAAGCAGATGGAGGCAGCAACAATGTTATGAAGCTGGGGAAGACAGAAACAATTGAAGTTGTTCAGTAATTTGTAAATTACTTGGACTAGCTGAGGAATAGAAACATGGAATGCTGCTTATATTTCCTCTTGAAAATAATAAGAGCAACAACATATATTGGTGTAGTTCTTTAGAGGTCATAGGCTTTATATGTTGTATCTCTTGAATTCTCACCCAAAATTCCAGGAAGAGAGAAAGGCAGGTAGTATTTGCTGCATTCTGTAGATGAAGACGCTCAATTTGATTTTAGAGGCTGGCTTATGGGCATGTACCTTTTCTTGGAAGTGAAAATTGAGACCGATTCTTCTTGTATTCAGCTTCTGGTGAGCCCTAGCTAGCGAGGAGAGAGACCTGTCACTCGATTTCACGTTTTAGGGTAACGGTGCTTGGCAAAGTATTATCTTGTCATTGCCTCTAGTACTTGCTTTATCATCTCAGTCATATGTGAAATGAGCGTCTGCTAATGAGTGTCATTTAAAAAGTTCTACTAAATGTAGGGTTAAAAATCCCATGCCTGGTGTGACATGGTATTCAATATGAGTTTGTTGAGTGAATGACTCCGTAACAATTGGAATCCTTATTAGTAGAGTTGTTCCAGAAATCTTTTTTGCAGATACAATAAACAGTTTTCTCAATTACATTTACATACAAATTACTTGACTAGCAATATATTTTGAAATTTCAGCATTTTATTCAAATTCTGTATTATAGTAAGACTGTTAATTAATAAAGTAATTAATTCATTTGGTCATGAAGTATTTAGCACAGGCCTAATATGTGTGAGGCATTGTGCGAAGTACAACACATATCGTCTGATCTAATCTTCACAACAACCCCTTGAGAATGTTCTATTATTTTCTCCACTTTTTACAGATAAAGAAACTCTCAGAGAGAAGTAAAAATATGCCCTAAATTACCACAGCTAGCAAATGGCAGAGCTGCAATGTCAAACCAAGATTGATCTTCCTCCAGAGCCCACTGCAATTCAGTTTTAGGATGTTATAACTATTCATTATATTTGCATCTGTTGTTTTTGTACGATTTTGTCTAATATGAATTTTCTACATGAATCATGCATTCTTTAAACTTGGATATACCTTTCCTTAGAATATAGGATTAAGAATGAACATTTTTTTATTTTAATATACTATTTGCTACTCAGTTTATTGATATTTTATAAATTGTTTATGTACTTTCTTACATGTTTATATAGAACATTCTTCTGTAGGATCATTCATCAGAATCCCTTTCAAAAACTTAAGATTTCAGTTTTTGGTTGCTTGCATGTTATTTCTTAAACATTTACTGATAAGTTGCATTCCCTTACAGATTAAAGTAATGACTTAAATTTGCTTTACTTTGATATGATCAGATTTTTACCTTATTAAATACAAATATTTTCGTCTCACAAAGACTGTATTTTCATCTTTGTATTTGTATTCAAATTTGTATTCTAGGGTTATAATGCTATTGGGGAGCACCAGTATATTCTTGGTTTTAGTCTGAATAAAAAAAGACCAAAATAGTATGTAATCATTGAGTCTTGGCATTTGAGGGTGGTGGCAATAAAGCGTTGGTTTAAAATGTCATCTGTCTTCTTTTCTTTTGTAGGACTAAGACAGGAACTTCCTTTAGATCAAGGCTGAAGCTTGGGAATAGGGTTAAAACTCAAGCATCCTTTTCTGTTTCATAACATTATCTTACACTTCTGTTTCTAGAGTTTCACTTTTATTTATTTATTTTTTAGTGTATTGGGCAAAAAGGGAGCATTTATAATTATAACTTTTGTTATGTTCATGTAACTCATAAAGTTATGTTTGCTTATTTTCAGTTTCTTTCCAGGATGCGATCTTCAGAGAAGCACAGGATGGCTTTAGGTGTACCTCATCACCACTAGGAAGATAGCTGTGCCTGCCTTTGCTGTAAATGCGTCCCTGTTTATGACTGGAGCATGGGTAGAACTCTGAACATTTGCTATCCAGGGGACAGGCTGAACAATTATGAGGCTCTGATTAATATCATTGATGCTTTAATGGCCCATTTTATATCCTGAACACTGGGGGGAAATACATTCTCTTCTGTAAGGACTGTGGTTCTTATGATTCACTTAGCATAGATAGCAAAGAGCATGAACGATCTCTTGTCTCACAAGAAGAAATGGGTGACCGTATAATGCCAGCTGCATATATTACTGAACTGTTACAGAGGAGAGGAAATTGCCCAGTCGGAATAGATATGTCTCTGTAGCCTTGTGTCCGCATTCTAATAGCCACAGAGTTTATCTTAGTCTGAATGGAGCTCTAAGTTATTAATTGTTTTAATGATTTCATTGATTTCTGTTAATCTAGGTAATGTGCCTTACTAAATTCGGTAGTTTATTTTGCTTTTCAATTAACCTTTTACTTTTGTTATATCATTTTTTATTAAAAACAAAGGTTTTATCTGCATTTTAATGATACGCCTATCTTAGCGTATTATGAATTATATTTGGCTATCTGTACTGCAATTTTCATGAATATTTCAGAGTAATGGCAGACCATAATGGCTCAGTATTTTATTACAGGTTATCACTGATACAAAACACTCTTAAAAGTCATTTGAATAAATGCTAGAATCCCTTATCTATAAGCGAAATATTTTTTAAAGAAAGTTTTGTATTTCTTAAGAATACAACCATAGAAGAAATGCGATACTTTGGCTTTCAATTTTCAAATTTAAGAATGATCCCATTATTTCAGCTTAAATAAAAACTATTTTAATTTTGTTCAATTAAGAGATACAAAAATATGTTATAAACTCTTTAAAAATTTAAAACAGTGTTTCAAAGAGTATATTCCAAAAGAAAGGATGCAGTATGTGCACCTTGACTGTGTTCATAAAGTACTTCACTGATTTACATAGATTATTTGATATTCAAATACTATCTGCCTAATTAAAGTCTTCATTTGTTTTGGCAGTTGTAAAGTTTTCTGTGTGTTCATAAAAACATCAGTGAAATGGCCATGCTTCACCTCATTAGTGAAAGGATGCTGAAGTCTGTTCTCTACTCTTCATTTCTGGGGAGTCACATTCACACATAACTTTTGTACCAATTAAAAACTGTTAATGGCAAAACATTGTAATTGATTAGTCTTTGTATGTTTACAGCTCACTTTAATTGCTGAAAAACGCTATTTGTCAGTTTCATGTTCTATTGACAATGCTATTGATTTATCTGAATTTGGCTTTGTCTTGTCTCTCGTACATAAAACTCACATATGCAGTTCAAATGGGAAATGACTGTATTGATTTCCTTAACTTGAGCCCAAATGCTAAAGATTTTTGGATAAGCTTTCTCATTACTTAAGCCAAAATCAATAAGAAAGAGCGTCTTTTAATGAAAGAGCAGTTTGAGCAACGTACTTCAGAAATAGGGTCCTGTTCATTCTTTGCTTTACACATCGATCTCCCAGGTTCCTTAAGTGAGGTCCAATTGGTTGACATTGTGGTTTGTCTTTGTGTGTAAACTTGCAGCTTCAGAGAAGAGAAGATGAGCTACAGAGACAGTGGAAAGAAACTCTCTCGCTGAGAAAGAAGATAGTCCACCAGCAGGTATAAAAATCTAGTGTTGAAATGTAGCACACCTTACAAATATATCAAATAATTCTTACATCTTTCAAGTTCACGCTTATGTATTTTACGATTGCACAATATTTTAAAAATTTCTTCAGTGGCTCATCTTTTTAATATCTATACTTGCATGTCATGTACATTTATACCAATCTTATTTTAATATTTGCTTTGACTTCAGAAAACTTCTCCTCATTGCTACGGTTTCTTTATGGAGTGCAAAATAATTCGCTGAAACATCAGGTCATTTTAAAAATAACTTTTTGTTAAGTGATGTTTTATCTTAATTTTTTTATTGTTAAATTTCCCATTTTCTGCAGGAACACAGGCATTGAAAGTGAGCTACAGAAATAAAGTGCCCATTCTGAGGAACAACGGAATGAACCGAATGCATAAAACAAGTTATATGGACAGGCCAAACGTCAGGTACTGTACCATGATATCATTAACTTCCGTGAACTACATAAATTAAGCTGATTATGCCTTCACTTAATTAACTGAGAATGACCTATTGATGTATAGACCGAGTTCGCTAGAGACCGCTTGCTGCACTGTACTTAATTTATTGGTTTTCAATTAGTTCTTCTCTTGCCTGTGATTGTTGGAAAAAAAAATGTACGTTTATATCTATGTCCTATCATTTGTTTTTATGTACAGTGAGTTTCTATTTAAAATTTTATCCTGAGTAGTGTTTTTTCTTTGCCAACAATGCTTAAAAGTCAATTTGAGTCATTGTTTTCTCATTGTTACATATAATTTGGTTTCCAGAATGAAATAAATATGCAGATTAATTCATCTTGTTAGTGTTGTGCTACTATTAAATTATCTTTATACGTGATCTCTTATATTCACTATATCGTGCTTCAAGAACTATCTTGCTTTAATTACATTTTGAAAATTATTTTTTACCAAATTTGCTGCTAAGCTATATTTTTGTGGAGCAATCTCAGGGAAGAAAGATCTTAGGTAAACATTAGATTTTGGAAAATTTTCTCTAGAAACTTAACTTGAGAGATTTCTTTAAAGTGGAAAGATTATGGTATGGATGGTTGTTCTCAATGTTTTGTGCATAGCAGAACTAATGTATTTGAGAATATCTGCAGGCAAAAATTTACTCTTCAAATTTTGACCTTTTATATACTGATTTTTTGAGAGCTGTTATATCTCAATATGTTACCCTCTACTATGTAGTAGTTTTCATAATCGACTAACCAAAAGATATTTTTGCGATCATTCTTATGTTCTCAATATCTAAACATTAGAACATTAGGCTTGTGGCTGGTAGTCTGATTTTAGGCATTATAATTATTTTACTTACTTACTATTGATAGTTGTAATAAGGTCAGTCAAAAGATAAGTAAACTAAATATAGAGAAAGCATGTAGCCTTGCTTTGGTAATTTCCTTTTTCTCTTCCAAATTTAGGTCCTCCTCTGAGAATGGAGTTAATAATGGAACTTGGTCTTAGGATGCCTGAGGTACTTGCCAACTCTTATTGGTATAAGTATTACTTGTGGTATAAGTATTACTTGTTCTGGAAGTTCAGAGAGCTAGAAATTCCTGTGGATTTGAGTAGTTAGAGATAGATTAAAGATTTAATAGCTCCTACAAGACATACATGGGTAACATTATAATTGATAATCCATGTTAAAAGTTTATGCAGAATTTAATTAATACTGTAGGAGCTTGTGGGCATATGAGGATTTAACATTCTCATTATTTGTGAATAACCCTGAAAGCTCATAAATAGCTGTAGTAACATGTGTGACACAAATTTGAATCTCATATCCTGTGCACATATCCTACCATCAGAAGAGTAATTTAGCAGCCATATTCAAGGAAGCATCTGTTTTCCACAGATTTTTATATAGGCAATGAATCTCATTGAGAATTTGACTGACCTACTTCAACTCTTAGCTATATTTCCCTGAATTTTAGGAAAGAAATTGTTTGCCATCGCAGAATTTGTGAATTAGCGGATTCAGAAAAGACTTGGAATCTCATTTGGAAATATCAAAAGACTATTCTCCCTTGAAAGTCTGATGTATATTTACGTGAGAAAGTAGCAAGACAAGTCAGAGGGCGAAAGTCAAATACCATATGATCTCACTCATAAGTAGAAGATAAAAACGACAAAAAAAAAACAACACATAGCATTAGAGATTGGATTGGTGGTTACCATTGGGGAAGGGGGGAGAGGGGAGGGAAAAAGGGTGATTAGGGTCACAGGTGAGGGGATGCACTATAATTAGTGTTCGGGTGGTGAACATGATATAATGTATACAGAATTTGAAATACGATGTACATCCGAAAAAAATAAAAATTAACAAAAAACCAAAACTTATGTTTGGGGAAGACTATATCAGAAATTCACTTTTAGTTTTGTAATGTATGAGGATTCTATTGGACACCAAAGTAGAGAGGTTGTATATGGGTCTATGTGTGTGTGCGTATGTGTGTGCGTGCGCATATGCACGTATGTGTTTGGGTGTGTATGTGTGTATGACTGAAGTGTTCAGGTGAAATTTTGAATTGGAGATGTAAAGTAAGAAATTGTTAGCATATAGATTGTATTGAAACCAAGAGAAGGAATGGGATGACCAACAAGTAAATGCTAAGAGAAAAGTGAAGAGAATCAAAGAGAGGCCTAGTTGGTTTCAATATTAAGCATCAAGGATATGAGGAACCAGGAAAGAAACTAAACAGCCAGTGATATCGTTAAGAAATCCATGGGAGTCAGGAGCTTTAGAAGCCAAGTGAAAAGAAATATTTCAAGGGAAGAGAATTGATCACCTGTGTTAAATGCTGCTTATAGTCAGTAAGATGAGAGCTCAAACATGACTGTTAAACTTCGATATGTAGAAGTCATTGGTAATCTTGACAAAAGCAGTGCGTGTTTATCCTGATTGCAATGATCAGCACAGCAGAAAAGATGATAATGTAGGAAATAGAGAGAATAATTGCCAGAACAATGTCTTGAGAATGCAAGAACTGATACAATCTACTAGAAAAATGGAAACCGGCCATAATTAGGAGCACGGGTAAATCTTCCAAGCAGTGTAGAAGAGGATAGAGTGTAGAGGCATAGGCACAAGTAGATGAGTAAATGTAATACTTTTGAGGTTTTGAATTTCTCTGTAAAGGAAGAAGTTGGGTTATCAGTTCATTTTAAGGATGGGGAAGGAAGTGTTAGAGAATTAAGGAGTGAGAAGAAGCCATGCAATATTTTTCTGGGACAGTAAAGGAAGAAATTGGCCATAAAAAGTAGGCCAGAGTACTTAGAATTCTCAGTTCTATTCTAATTGAAAAGTTATCTGACCCAAATTTTCTCACACCAACATGTGAGTCATTCTGCCACTTATTCTGGATTGAAACTGTGCGCGCAGTTTCTGTCTGTTCAATAGATAATGAGCTGCTTGAAGGCAAGATGTATACTGATGCACTTTCATCTTCACCACATCCCAGTGCAGCCCCTAGGATGAAGTGCGAAATTAAGACATGTTTGATAGATAAATACATCATTTATGTGATACATTGTACACGGTGCTAAAGACATATAAACAGTCAAAAAAATATGTTATTTATATTTGAGAAGTTTGATGCTAAATTTTCTTTCATATTTAAATTTGCTATCACTTTTTATATTCCTGTAATTTTTTTTTTAACTTTAGATGCATTATTGAATTAATCATTCTCCTCAATTCATGGCACATCATCGCCATGGGTTCATAAAGGCATCCTTTCATTTTATAATTTTTATGTAATTTTTTAACAGAAAATGATTGTCATTTCAGCAAACAATGGGTGAGAATATAGCTTGCCAGCACAGACTGTGATAAGTCTTTTGGCTTTTGACAATCTTGTAGGTAAAAACACTCTCTCTTTATACTCTGTAATAGTTTTAATTTTAGTTTCTATAACCTAAATGAAACTGAACATCTTTTCATACGTTTAAAGAATATTTACATTTTTTTCTGTGAGTTACCTGTTCATATCTGATCATTCCAATATTATGGTCATTTAGTTTCTTGACATTCTTTTATCCAGTGAGGATATCTTACATCCTAAATTTCCAATAACTGCTAACCTTTACATGATCTCAGATTCACTCATGACCTCCAATTCCTTCACTTTCTTCTGAATTTTAAGCCCAGTAAGCTTCATTTTGGATATTTTCATTGCTTGCAACTATTTGCGTTAGTTGATCCCATTTAATATGACAGAACCTCTAACTTCATTATTTAACATTTACTAAAGCGGCTGAAAATTTATACTGTCTATTCCATCTAATAACACTTAAGTGGAAACATTTTCTGAAGGTTCTAAGGTTCTTGATATTTTTTCTCCACATTAAAGGTTTAATTTGACATGTATCTGTAGGTTAACATCCCTTTTCTATGAAGTGCAGGCATCCTGCCACCAGGAACAACCAACCAGCTTAGCAAACAGAATAATTGGTAGCATTCTTTTCACATACACAAAAGTAAGTTAAAATGGGATAGAGCTTTTATCATCAATTGATTCTTAGAAGTCCTTTCTTGATATTTCAGCCCCAAGGCTTATATCAAAGTTGTTTCCTTCAATGTGGAAACTTCAAGCTTCCAATTCACCAGTCTGCAAACCCTGAGCATCAAAGCAGACCTGCCCTGTGATCCACGGCTAAGCACTTACTTTCTTGAAGTGATGCTTAGTGCTCTGATGCAGCATCAAGATCTAAGGTGCTGTTATGAGAAGATAAATTAGGGAACCAGACGATTACACCCTTTGGCCTCCACTGAGATCTTCCTGAGCAAGAGCACTTGTCTCCAATTCCTCTTTGACCCGTCATTGTTTCCATATGGCGGCCACTGCTCAGGATTCTCACTTGACCTTCACACGGTTCCTGAGAGATTGACATGCGTGTAGAGCCGGATTGCTTCATATGGTAGTTGTTCAGAGTCCATGTAAACCAAAGGATCTATACAACTGTATATTATCTTCTCTTTAGCTCCCTTTTTATTTAATGCCTAAACTCATGTTCTTTCCTACTATACTGATAACTAAAACCATAAATTCTTTATTTTTAAAAATTCTGTGGTAGTTTCTCATTTCAGTCTACCAAGCCGATGGTTTGGCAGTTTTTTCTCCAGACTTAGAGAAGCCACGATTTTGAAATAATTATCATTATCGCCATCATGCATATTCTTATTCTAACTGAAATTTAAATAAGAGGAAAACCAAATGGTGTACAATTTATTAATGTTGCCTGCTTATCACGTTTTCATCATTTTATCCAACTTTCCTCATGTGTCATGTGTTTTATTTGAGCTCATCTGCCACCATGTGATACAGAGTAGAAAGTCAGTCACTTCATTGTTCTGTCTGACAAATGATTTAAAACAGACACACAGTAAGGTGAAAGTGTTAGATCTTTGTTGTTTTAAGTGTATTAATTGATACTTGGGTCAGACGCTTTTCCAGTTGATCTTGTCATGTCAGCTACCCAGATAAGTGTCTTAAATCCATTTCTTCCTCTTTCTCCCACTACTTGGTTCAGATCTTCAGCATGAATCTCTCTTGTACTTCAGCACTCTCTCTCTCTCTCTCTCGTTGGTCTCATCCTCTTTTAGTCATCCTTCTGCTGCTAGACTGGCCTTAAAATATGCACACATATGCACTCAAAGACATCTGATCATATTGCTCCACCACTTGAAATCTCTTTATATTCCCAGCTAACCATTGAGTTTCTTTTCAAACTGGGGCCACCAGGAACAGGTGAAAGAGAAGCTGACTCAAGCGGTGCTTGGAGCTTCTCATCCCCGTCAACGAACAATTCTGCTTTGTGTATTTTACTTATTAGGCCCAGCTAAAATTATATTTGAAAAAAAAGCATTCGACAACGATTGCTATAATAATGCTATGTAATGAATGTGTTCCAAATGTCACTGTCTTACAATAACAAATATTCGCTTTCTTGTTAACTCAGTCTTTGGATTGGCTGAGGTGGCCTTGGTGCAGGTACCCCAGGCTTCCTCCATGAGTCTTTCTGTCTGGTATGAGTGGCTGTTTGTGGCCCGCTCTCCTCTTGAAGTAGGCAGAAGCTCCAGAGACAGGCCAAACAATACAAGCACGTTTCAAAGTTCGCTCATATCCTATGTTCTCAAATGACACTGGCCTATGATGTCACATAGTAGAGAAGCATACTAAACTCGTATTGAAACGCTGGCAAGGGCATGGGGGCATGAAAGAGTAGGAATAAATAACACTATCCACCACAAACAGGCTCTGCTCTTCTAAAGAAAAGTTTTAAAACAATTGATCTGCCAGATAAAGTAAAACCTTAAGAGAAGAAACAAAAGCCTGCATGGCCTCTGCTCATTTACCTTTCGGTTTATGTTCTACAGCTCTCTTTCGATCTTAGTAGTACTTGACAGGAATGAATCATCACACTTTGATATGCATACATTCTCATCCTGGATTATCCAGCTTCTTGTTAACTCTTGCTATACCCAAATAGCATTTTCCTGGCTGAAATTAACAAACACTGAATTTTGAAAGCAAATGACTCACGCGCAGGCATCAATACATTTAGTTCACCCGAGTGAAGACCAGTCCCGTTTTAGCAAAAGTCTGTAAGGAAATGCTGCTGAGACTGGTTTCGTCCACTCTGGTTCAAGAATGTTGATGAAAGTAGTTAGGTTGGATTTAGTTTTCCCAGGTTTTAATATATGGTATTTCCTGGAAGAGGCACGTCATGTGATGAGAGTGGTATGGACTTTATAGTTAACAATCACAATTTATAAAAAACACAGACAAAAAGTGACATTCAGTAAAGTTTCCGTATTACTTTGTCATTGGGGAATATTTCAAAGACTGTGTTCTCCTGTGGCTTGCATTTTTCTTCTTGTCTTAACCGTGTTCCAACACTCTGCTGTGTGTCCTGTGCAGTTCTTGAACCATACTATGCTACATTGAATGGTGCTCTCTTGTATCAGAAATCTTATTATTCATTTTCTACTCAAATATTTATTCAAAAAACCAGATTTTAAGCAGCAGACTTAATCACTTGTACAACTAAGGAAGTGTTTCTTCTTCACTCCAGTTATTGCTGCAAAACACTGTCTTCTCTACTTATAATATAATACCCCCAGGGAGTATTTTCTCTGATAATGCAAGATGACACTCCAGGCTGGGTACTTTGCTCCATATCATCGGACCATTTGTATTGTACTCCTGCAGCCAGAAAAGGGGTGTTTTGTTTCACTGTCCTTGGGAAGAGCAGTAACTTGGGATCAGAGCCGAATGTGGTTCAGGATGGGACTGAATGTGGACGCTACAATACTTGTTATGTAAACATTACCTTGGCAGCTCAGGCTTTTCCATTTAACCATGTTATGGTCATTGTCTTGTAGGTTGCATATATATCAGACACACAAAAGATACAAAATTCAATCTGTGCTTGAAGGGAGCTTCTCATGGGAGATGGAAGAAGAGCAAGGTATGCTGGAGTGGGCTCCCACTGGATCATGAAACCAGATTGTTAGCATTTCTTCCCAATTCTTTGTTCAGTGAGATTATGCTGGTAGCTTGAAATTGACTATGGTAGGAGTATTTACACTATGAAAATTGGCAAATGCTTTAAAGCAGGATTTTTTTCCAGAGAGCTGGTTTACTAGTATACCAGAGCCAAGCTTTGCATTTATGTATACATTTATATTACCTTTCTTACAATTGCCAAATTTATAAGTTCTATGTAAATTTCATCTAATTTCTAATGTTTTATATTTTATTATTACACTTTATATTTTTTTTCCAGTTAAGGTATCTGCATAACCCAGTACCTTTTTTGTTTCCTGTTAATTTCCAGATTCTATTTTTTTTCCCCAGAATTCTGGTCATATATTCATAAAATATTCTGATATAATGTTATATATTACAAAATTAAAATGACTACCTAGCTTATTATTATAAATGTTATGTTATAAAAAATGTTATGCATAAACATTCAATAACCTTTTATTAATTCCAAATATTACTTTGCAAGGAATTTGAAATGCATCTAAAGAATTTTCCAATTTATGTACAAAGCTAGAAACTGACTAGTTTAAAAAGATTCTGTTTTCAAGGAGAATCTAAATCTTGAAAACGTAGATAAGCTATTTTTCTATTTGGAACTATTCAAATAGACTTTTCCAAAAAATACTAAATATACACTTTAAATAAAAGTTATTCAAGTGTAGCTCTGCAGCTCCAGGTAAAACTGAAAAATGAAGACTGTAAAAATTATATGATTTTGGAGCTTTTTCTGATTTTCTTCTTGGGCTGTGATGCTCTGTCCACAGAGCTGTAACCTGGATCTGAGAGATTTGAAATATTTGCCGCAGTGTCCAGGAGAATATTTACTGGTTCAGGATCTTATCAATAATTAGAAATAGGTAGAAATATAAATACATATTGTTGCTAGCGAATCTCAGTTTCTAGAAACCAGTGACCAAACTTTATCCTTTTTTATATGCAAAATCTAGAAAAAACAAAATCATCTTTATTCATTCATAATCAGAAGGTAATATTAGAAATAATTATTTTAGAAATGTGCTCCATAGTGTGGTAGGGCTTTGTATATGTATTTATGCTTCCTTATAATTGTCTCTTTTTTTCCTCCCTAGCTTCAGGGTCTTGCTTCTCCTACCTTTTATTCAGTTTAAATCTCAAAGTGGGGAAAATACAGGTTGTGGAACTTTAATAGTGATGTAACTGAGAAGTTTGACTTTTGCGCCATTTTCGCCATCTGTTTAGCTGGGAAAACAACACTAGCTATTCCATAATGGTGTTGTGAGATTAAATGAGAACATGTTTATAAAGGGAATGACTAGCACATAATTAATATTTATCAAGCAGTTTTTAGCATTATCTTTCACAAACCACCTTCTTTGTATTTCTACCCCTTGGGTCTTCCATTGATAATCACTCTCATCTCTTAATACCTGGAGCATTTACTTTACTCAACTGTGTTAATATTTTATTTGTTTATTTTCTGTAGATTGTAAGGCTCTTGAAGGAACAAGAATTGTTTTCTTCGTTCCTCATAGAATCCAAAATCCTTAATGCATTGTCGTGTTAAAGGCAGATTTCAAACAACCATTTATTGTTGACGGTGAAGCTGTTGATAGAGGGATGGAGGAACAGTTACACTTACTCTTCATAGATTTATTGTCTGAAAAGATTTCACATTTGCACCGTGCTGTCTCCTGCACATCACACTCAACTATTCAGCACTTACGGTTCCTGTGCCTGTCATGTGTAGTTTATTTTCAGAATTCCTAAGATCTGAACGCATGACATTAAATAAGAATTGATTTCTTCAAAATGGACAAGAATACATTGGAAAATATTACAGCATATAGTAAAATTTAATAGAAAAAGTAAACTCTATTTATTATCAGGTTTTTGTTTCATTTGCAGAAATCTTTGTTTTTCAAGCAATTATTTATTCTTAAGTAAGTGGGTTACTTTCCCATTATACATGAAAGGTTTAACTTTTTCAAATATTTTATGTTTCAACCCAGCAATTCTTGAGAAGCTTACATTTTAACTCAATGAGCATACAGTACAGAAAACAAATACATAAATCAGTAACAATTTTAAAAAATAAAGATAAATATTGTCTCTGTGATGATCAAATGAATGGAAGCCATTCATGTCAATGACAGTGTTGTGTTTTTGAACTAGCTCATCTCTAACTCCTTTGTTTGCCTCTTGCTTTTAAAATTATTTCTGAAATGAGTACAGTGGCAAGCTAATTTTCTACATTCATTTACATAATTACTGTCATAACTTCTTTTATCTTCCATCAATTTACAACTAGAACTATTGGAAGGGTTGATGATTTCAGGCCTTAATTCTTATGAATATTAACGTAGAATAGAGCAAACAGGTGTTTTCCCATAATACGACCCCTTAGAATAAAGAAGGAAGCAATTTGAACGCTTAGTATAAAGAGAAAAATTTGTTTTAGGAACTCATAATGGCATGTTTTAACTACATATTGGAATATAAATAAGATCAGAGCACATGCATACTTAATGAAAGTAGATATTGTGGGCTATGTTTTCATGAGTGACTTAAGATGCTTTGAAATTAAAATAAAAAAGAATGAAAAATTCAAAACACTCATTGTCAATCTTGACCAAATTCTGGTATACGGATTTTACCATATCTTAAAAAAAAAGTCATGCTTTGGGCACAGTTAGGCAGCCAGTTTTATCAGAGATTACATAAATAATGTAGTTTTCTTTAATTCACTATAAATTCATTGATTCTATTTAAAAAGTTGCTTAAGGATTTGACTAAACAGTTTAGATTCAGACTAAACGATGGAAAATAAACTATCAAACACAACATGGGATACGTGAGTTGATAGACTCTTTGGCTTGACCTCTTTCTAAAAGCTCTACTTTTTTTTTTTCATTTATTTGTTTATTTTAGGATCTACATCATAATATATTTCGAATTCTGTGTAGATTACATCATATTCACCACCCAAAAACTAATTATAGTCCATCCCCTCACATGTGAGCTTAATCACCCCTTTTGCCCTCCGTTCTCCCCCTTTCCCCTGTGGTAACATGAATTTCTGTCAGATTATAGAGACATCAAATCCCATATGATATAATACGTATATAATGTATACATAGTATTATATGATGCATATGGTATGTATGTAATAAAATATTAATCTTTTATAACAATTATTTAAATACATGCAATTGAATGCTTCCTATGATCAACAGAGATATGTCAAAACAAATGCAAATACATCGTTCCAGTATTTGTTATGCAGAACAAACAGCAAAATGCAATTTCTAGGATGCATTTTGAAGAAAATTATTTGATTTTATGATTTTTCCATTCCCTTATAATATTTTAACCTGCTTAATTTATGGAAGAATTTGCATCTCACTATTTAAAAAATGCAATTAGAATACTAATGTTTATTATGTGTCTATTATTATCTGATCTGTATGTATTTTATCCTATTCTCACAAAACACTGTTAAGTTATCATACTGATTTAAAGATGAGAAGGCTTAGAGTGATAGACATTAACTAAGTCCCTGAAGATCATTCCTAGGACATGACAAGGCCAAGATGTAAACCCAGGTTATTTATTTTCACAACCCATGCTGTTTCCATTCCAGTATACTACCTCTCATTTCTTAATAAGCAACATTACTTAGGTAATAAAACTTCAGACTTCAGTGGAACAGTGACAGGATGACAATTACAGAATTGAAATTGAAACACAATAGCACAGTTAGGCAAGCAAATCTGAAGAAAGAGTGTGAATTTCAAACTATACTACTCTTTAATCAAAGTAAGAATAATACTTACTGACTACCGCTCCCATAATTTATATAAAGAAATCAAATCTCACAGTGTCATACATTGGGTTGGGGCAATTTTCTTAATAGTACATAATGTATATACTGGCTTTTTTCTAAGCTAATATTCAAGAGTTCAGTAATTGATGGTGTTAATGTGAGTAGCTTTTATCAATATTACCGCTATTGATCCCCTAACAAAATTTTGTTTCCTATTCCCACAAATTTAGACTTTTCTAATCTAGTAGTTTTCGTTTTCAAAGATAGAATGTTTCCACCATGGTAGATACAATGGGTTACTTTAAACTGGAAGTTGAGGTAGCCCCCTGTCTCTTTTGGGTTCCGGATGCCGATGAGTTATCAGGCAAAGTAGTGAGTTTGTGTTGGTTGAGGTGAGTGATCTTGAATTTCAGAACGAACTTGGATTACTACTATATAATGTGAATGAAAAGAGAATTATGTCTGGAACTCAGAAGATTCCCTGGGATACCTCTTAGTAGTCCCAAATCTTGTGGATCAAGTCAATGGAGAGCTACAACTCAATTCAGACAGTGTTAACAGTTTGAGTCACCCAATAGGCAAGGAACTTAGACCAGCTGAGGGCAAAGGAGACGTGAAATGGATCTAGGAAGAAGTTAGACATGTATTAGCTACAATCATATTGCTACTTGCAGTAATCAGAATTGTAACAGTTATATGTATTTCTTCCTAATTTTTATGACTATATTTATACATTTTTAACCAATTATTTTTTCTACCTCTCATTCTCCTACTATCTGACATCATATTTGTAAATACTAGCTAATTTAATAGCTCAATATTTCAGTTATATGATATAAAAAAGAGACTGTGACTCAGCCAGAAGAATGAGCATTAATGAAAAATGAATAAAAGAACACTTTTAAAGTAAAAGTACCTTTTATGAGGAGAAAGTTAGCATGCTTTTTGGTTGTATGCAGGATAGATGCATAACATTAGGCAGAAGCATAAGCTTGCTTTTGTCTTTATTGGGAAGTAAAGTGTGGTTAAACGAGATGTGTTTGATCGGGTGCCTAGCTGACAAGGGGTGGACTGTGGTGGCTTTAGAATTTGTTGACTTGGCTAAGCTTAACTACATTTCCCAGAATTTTTCCCTCTTATGTTTTTGCTTAGATTTGGCCACAAGATATATCTGTGCGAGATTTGGAAGGTGAAAATAAAGCCGTAATTGTGTTCACTCTGGGAAACTTGATCAAGTCTGGCTCTTCTGCAGCTCATCAAAGTTTCTACAGGTTTGTTGACTCACGTCGTTGGCGTGGGCAGCAGTCCAGCCCAGGTCTCCAGCTCCTGCTGGAAATCTGCTGTCAACATCTCAGTTCTGAGCCAAGTACAAGTTTGATTACTTGGTAGAGTGATAGCTTCTTCTACAAGTCAACCATGGCAGTGAGACTGGAGGCTTGGAGATGAGAAGAGGCCAATATGGGCTCCCATGAGATATAGACACAGGTCTCAGTTGTCATTGCTCTTCTCTACTTGTCCATCTTTCAAACCTCACCACCTGTCCTGTGCCTTTAGGCTCGGGGGTAGGTGGAGATGAAACAGCAGACCAAGACTATCTTACCAGCTACCAAAAATGTATAAATTTGAAGCCCTATAGTAAATCTCTTATCCTGCATCATCTCTAGTAGTTTTATTTCTCTAATTTAATTCTGACACTATCTCCTTTCCAATATACGGCCTCTCATTTCTCAACAATGGTAAGTGCTTAGGAAATAAATGTTCGTGCTTTGAAGGCAAATTGTCAGAAGAAAATTTTAAAAATTGGAATAAAATATATCAGATTGAGACGTTATATTTTATAAGAAGTATATTTCAAACTTTATCACTTTTTTTTTAAAGATTTTATTTTTTCCTTTTTCTCCCCAAAGCCCCCCGGTACATAGTTGTGTATTCTTCGTTGTGGGTTCTTCTAGTTGTGGTATGTGGGATGCTGCCTCAGCGTGGTTTGATGAGCAGTGCCATGTCCGCGCCCAGGATTCGAACTAACGAAACACTGGGCTGCCTGCAGTGGAGCGCGCGAACTTAACCACTCAGCCACGGGGCCAGCCCCCAAACTTTATCACTTTGTAAGCCAAGTGGAGCTAAATGTCTTCAACCAGCTCTTCCATCATTTGATGTAGAAGAATCAAGCCTCTCAGAAGAGAGTTTTTCATTCTTTGACTACTTCGTTATCAAAATATCATAATTATATTGTGCATATCATTATAGTGCAATGCATTATGAAGACTGAAATCAACTCCAAAAGTGATTTCATCTAATGGGTTATAGTAGGGACCTAGGATAGCAAATAAAAAAGTATCCAAATTAAGTCAATTATACGCATTGAAATAAATGGATGTGAATGAATGATGTGCTGTGGCAACACTAACACCTACAAATTGTTCCAAAATTTACATAAAGAAACAATACAAATATTCTCTCAAATTATGGAGACTATAAATATGGCTCAGCATTGGCAAAACTTTTACTACTGAGATCTATGTAATAGACTATGCTAAATTTAATGTTATCTTCCATTGAACTCAGACAAAAATAAGATAATATTTTTGCAACTATGAAGGTTATGCATAATAATTATAACTTTATCTTTTATTGTTTCTCCAAGAACAAGGGCACTATATAATACTTTTGAATGTGAAATTGGTGAATTGTGTAAAACCAGCCGCTGTATGGTCAATTAAAAGAGAGACATATCTTTATTCAAAGAGAGATATATCAAAGAATTTAATGTACAAACATAAAGAATTATGCAATTTAGGAAAAAGCTGTAATGAATAATTTGACTTCTTTTAAAATATTTTATTTTTAAGATGTTTTGTATTAATTCATAAAACAAGCTTTTCTTTGGACAAAGGATAAAGTGTGTCACATAAAAATATAACAATTTATTTCATTTTGTTGGAGTTATATTCCATTTTTCCATGGTTACTAATCTTTGTCTACAGGGAGACACTAACAAATATTTTAGTTTAAATGTGTATTTGTTTTGTCTTGTTTGTTTCTTAAGGAGCCCACGTACATCCGTGTACATGTATCTTCTCTAATTCAAGCCCTTTGACTTTTGTGTACAGTATATCCTGCCCCCAACCTGTTAATTTGAAATTGTAAATTACTGAGGAAGAAGTTTATGGGTTCTTTCAATTATTGACATAATGTTTATTAATGGCTACTATTTATTCTGATTATGTCACAATCTTGTTAACTTTCTCCCATGTTTTCCTCATATCACCTCCAAAATCAAGTCTGATCTTAATATATGTAAGGATCTTCACAGCCTAACTCTGCCTACCCTTCTAAACTCATTTAATCCCACTCTGAGCAGTGGTTACCAGACCCTCTGATTGCATTTAGCAGTAAAATGTGAAACAAGCAAAACAGTAAATAAATGATAGTAATCAAAAGAGAACAAATAGATTTTTACTTGTTAGGATTAAAAACAATGCTACCATTTGCTCTCTCTTTTGTTTAATAATATGTTGAATATTTTAAAACCTACTAAAATTGGAATATGATTAATATGAGAATAAAGGTCAGTTCTATAATGTACACAAAAGGAGCTTTTTAAATTCAATACCATCTCCTTTTTCCTAATTTTCTAATTTTGTTGGGGAAAGTTAAATGTTCATCACAGAATGGCATTTGTCTAAGAACTGATGAAGGGAAATTAGGGCCAAGAGCTGCTTGCTCACAAGACCTGCTCTTTCCTGTGTGTTATGATGCCATTTCTCAATTATTTTGCTTATTAAATATTACTAATCCTTCAAATTCAACTTCACACTTGAAAGCTTGCCTGGATTGTTGAAAGAGTTATGTATTTCCTTCTTTAAGCCCCCATAACAATTGGAACACATGTCTAGCATACTGATAATGGCTACGATTTATTTAGTGTTTACGCTATAAGCCAGGCATTATATCAGATCTTTTCATTCAAACGCTCATTTAATACTCACAGCATCAAATGAGACAGGTGCTATCATTCAATTTCTCTAGGGAAAAAGTGGAAGTTTGTAAAGGTTACTTGGCTTAAGATCACATGCAGAAAATAGGTAAGCTGGTTTTTGAATCCAGAAAGTCCGACTCCGCTGACAATGGTCTTATGCACTGCGTCGTCTATTCTGCTTCATGGTGTTGGGTTTTTTGGTTACGTTTCTATTGTCTCTACTGAGATGTCAGCTTCTTGACTTCAGGAACTGTGTCTTTGTGAATCTCATAGCTAGCATATGGCTGGCACATCGTAGATAGTTCTGGGCATCCCATAAGGGGATGCTGATGTGATTGATAAGATACAAAAAAAAAAAAAAAGAGTTAAAGGCTATAAACTTTCTTTTTTTATTGAGATTAATTCACATACCATCAAATTCATCCTTTTAAATTACAATTTGGTGGGATTTACTATATTGTTGCACAACCATCGCCACTGTCTGATTCCTGAATATTTTTATTACCTTGTACCAGTGAGCAGCCACTCCCCGTTGCTCCTGCATCCCCTGCTTCTGGAAATCACTAATCTACTTTCTGTCTTTAGGGATTTAACTATTCTGGATATTTCATCTAGATGGAATCATAAAATACGTTGTCTTTGGGACTGGCTTCTTTCACTTGTCATAATGTTTTCAAGGTCCGTCTAGGTTGTCTCATGTATCAGTACTTCATTCCCTTTTATAGCTGAATAAAATTCCATTGTGTGCATATAGAACACTGGTTATCTGTTCATCAGTTGGTGGCCATTTGGGTTATTTCTACATTTTGGTTATTATGAATAATGCCATGAATACCTGTGGATAAGCTGTGTGAACATATGTTTTCAGTTTTCTAGATTATATACCTAGGAGTGGTATTGTTGGCTCACATGAGAACTTTCTGAGGAACTGTCGAATTGTTTTCTAAAGGAACTGCAAAACTTTATAATCCCAACAGCAATGCACGAGTTCCCGTTTCTCCACATCCTTGATAACACTTGTTACTGTCTGTCTTTTTTATTATAGTCATCCTATTGGATGTAAATTGTTATCTTATTGTGGTTTTGATTTGTATTCCTCTAATGGCTAATGGCATCTTTTCATTGGCCTTTTGTAAGTCCTTTTTGAGAAATATAGATTCAAAAACTTTGTCCGTTTAAAAATTGGCTTATTTGTTTTTTATTGTAGAGTTACAAAAGTCTTTATATATTCTGAACACTACACATTTATAATATATGATAGGCAAATATTTTCTCCCAATCTGTGGGTTATCACTTCATTTACTTGATATCTTTTGAAGCACAAAAGTTTTCAATTTTTATGAAGTCCAATTGATTTTTCTTTGGCTGCTTGTGCTTTAGGTGTCATAGCTGTTATTGCCTAAAGCAAGAAAACAAAGATTTATACCTATGGGTATTTTCCCTAAAATTTTTACTTTTTTGCTCCTGTGTTTAAGTTTTTAATCCATTTTGAGTTAACTTCGGTATGGTGAGAGGTAAAAGTTCAGCTTCATTCTTTTGTATGTGGATATACAGTTTTCCCAGCATGATTTTTTTTGAAAAGACTGTTCTTTTCCCATTTTATGCTTTTAGCATCCTTGTTCAAAATTGATTGGCCATAAATGTGTGGGTTTATTGCTGACTCAATTCTATTCTAATGAGATATATGTGTATCCTTATTCAAGTACCATAGAGTAGTGATTACTGAAACTTTGCCTAAGTTTTGAAATTGGGAAATGTGAATTATTAAAATTTGTTCTTTTTTTCAAGAGTGTTTCATTCATTAGGCATCTCTTACATTTTCAAATGAATTTTAGGATCAGCTTGTCAATTTATGCAAATAGGCAGCTAGAATATTTAGAAGGAATGCATTGAATCTGTAGATCAACTTGGATAATATTTACATTGCAATAATATAAAGTATTCTGATCAATGATCATGGGATAACTTTCCAGTTATTTATGTCTTCAATAATTTCTTTCAATGATATTTTGTATTTTTCACTTACAGAAGTCTTGCATTTCTTTTGTTAAATTTATTCCTAAATTTGTTATTTTTTGATGTTATTATATATGGAATTCTTTTCCTAATTTCATTTTCAGATTGTTCATTGCTTGTGTATAAAAATATTATTAATTTTTATATGTTGATATTTTATCCTGCCTCCTTATTGACATTTTTTATTAGTTCTAGCAGGTTGTATGGGGGGGGGGGTGTCTGTACTACTTATAATTTTTTATATAAAAGATCATGTCATCTGCAATTAGAGTGAGTTTTACTTCTTGTTTTCCAAAACATTTTTTTTGGCTAATCGCACTAGCTAGAACTTACAGTGCAGTGTTGAATAGAAGTGGTGAGAGTGAACATTGTTTTCTGTTCTTAGGGTGACAGTAGGCATCATTGTCTGATCTTTGGGAGAAAACTTTCAGCTTTCACCATTACATTTAGCTAAAGGTTTGTCATAGTTAGCCCTTAATAGGTTGATGATGTTTCCTCCTATATCTAATTTTCCAAGTGTTTTTTATCACTAAATTATGAGGCATTTTGTAATTTTCTGAATCTATTGAGATGATTCCATGATTTTTGCCCTTTATTCCATTAATATGGTGGATTACATTGATAGATTTTCATATGATGAACCAACCTTGCATTCTTGGGATAGATACCACTTAGTCATGGTTCATAATCATTTTTATGTGCTCCTGGATTCAGTTTACTAGTATTTTGTTGAAGACTTTTACTCTTTTTTAGTTTCTAAAAGTGGCAAATTAGGTTACTGATTTGAGATTTTTCATTTTTAATATAGGCATTCATAAGGGAAATTGATCTCTAGTGTGCTTGTGATATCTTTATCTAGTTTCAACATCAGTGTAATATTGGCTTCATAGTATGTCTGGGAAGAAACTCCTCCTCTTCTATTTTATGAAGAATTTGTGTTAATATTTCTTTAAATGTTTGGTAGACATAAACAGTGAATCCATGTGGTCCAGGTCTTTAGTTTTAGGAAAATTTTGAGTACTAATTCAATGTCTATGCTTGTGAGAGATCTAGTCACATTTTCTATTTCTTCTTTAATTGGTTTTGATAGTTTCTATTTCTCTATAAATTTTTCCATTTCATCTAGGTTATCTAATTTGTTATATAATTGTTCATATTATTCTTTTCAATCCTTTTTATTTCTATAAGGTCAGTAACAATTTCCACTTTCTTTTCTAATTTTAATAATCTGAATCTTTCTTTTTTTCTTAATCAATCTTACTGAAAGTTTGCCTATTGTGTTGAACTTTTCAAGCAACTAATTTTTGGTTTTATTGATTCTCACTATCATTTTCTTCTATTCTTTATTTCATTTATTTCTGCTCTAATCTTTATTATTTCCTTCCTTCTACTTTCTTTTGATTTGGTTTACTCTTCTTTTGTTAGTTTCCTATGATGGAAGATTACGTTATTGATGTGAAATCTTTCTTCTGTTTAATAAAGGAATTTGCATCTATAAATTTCTTTAATCCTTGTCTCAGCTCTATCACATAAGTTTACCTATGTTGTGTTTTCATTTTCATTAACCTCAAAGTATTTTTTAATGTCTCTTGTGAAATCTTCTTTGATCCATTTTTATTTAGGGATTTTGGATTTCCCAAATTTCCTTCTGATATTGACCTCTAATTTTATTCCATTTTGGAAGAAGAACATACTTTTTATGATTTCAATACTTTTCAATTTATAAAGACTTCCTTAAAAGCTTAATATATGGTTTATTCTGGAGAATGTTCCATATGCACTTGAGAAGAATGTGTATTCTGCTGTTGTTTGGTGGGGTTTTCTATAAATGCGTCTCAGCTCTAGTTGGTTTAGAGTGTTTAGTGTTGTTCAAGTCATCTGTTTCCTTGTTATTTTTCTCTCTAGTTTTTTTTATCCTTTAATGAAAGTGAGATATTGAAACCTCCAACTATTATTGTTGAATTATCTATTTCTTCTATTAATTCTGTCTTTTTTTGCTCCATGTGTGTTGGAGTTCTGTTCTAAGGAGCATATATGTTTAAATTATTATGTATTTTGGATAATTGACTCTTTTATCACTATAAAACATACTTTTTTCTTTAGTAAAAAAATGTTTTCAGAATGCCTATTTAGTATAACTCATTGGTATAGCCATTCCAGCTCTCTTTTTGTTACTGGTTACATGGTACATCATTTTGCATCATTTTTCATTAAATCTATTGTTTGGTCTTTTTTTAATTTAAAGTATGCCTCTTGTAGATGTATTAATTGGGTCATTTTTAATCCACTCTGCCAATTTCTGTCTTTTAATTTGAGTATTTAACCCATTTACATTTAATTACATTACATTTAATGTAATTTTCTGATATAATAGTATTTCCACATGTCATTTAGCTATTTCTTTCTATGTGCCTTCTTGTTCTTCTATTCCCTGGTTGCTACCTTTTTTATGTCAAGTAGATATTCTCTAGGGAGTCATTTTAATTTTCCTGTTCCTTTTGCTATATTTTTTGAGTTATTTTCTTAGTAGTTGCCCTGAGGATGACTATTAACATCTTAATTTATAACAATATAGTTTGGATTCATACTAACCTAAGTTACTAGTATACAAATATTCTGCTTCTTTATAGCTTCATTTCTCCTCCACTCCTTTGTGTTATTATTGTTACACAAATTATAGCTTTCTACATTGTATGCTCAGGAATGCAGATTTATAATTATTCCTTTATGCAGTTGTCTTTTAAATCAATTAGGAGAAGAAAGAAGTTATAAAGAAAGAAAGAAATTTTTACTATCTCGTATATACTTATGTTGTTACTTAAATCAATGCTCTTTATTTCTTCACGTGTTCTCATATGTTCTTTTGTTTCGGTTGGAAAGACTCCCTTTAGTATGTCTTATATTTAGCTTTGCTAGCAGTGAATTTTCTCAGATTTTGTTTCTCCCAGAAAGTCTTAATTTCACCTTCATTTTTGAAGGATACTTTTGCTGAGGATATAATTCATGGCTGACAGTCTTTTGCTTTCAGTGTGTTGAAAATTCAATCCCATTGCTTTTTTCTCTCCCTGATTTCTAATGAGAAATCACCTGGTCACCTTATTGAGGATCCCTCGTACACGATGAGTCATTTCTGTCTGCTGCTTTCAAGATTTCCTCTTTTTCTTTGGCTTTCAGCAGTTTGGGTATGATTTGTCTAGATGTATATTTCTTTAAGTTTATGCTGCATGAAGTTTGTTAAGCCTCTTGGATGTGTAGATTAATGTTTTTCATTATGTGTAGGATGTTTTCTGCTATTATTTCTTCAAATATTCTTTCTACCCTTTTGACTATAACCTCTCCTTTTGTAAATTCCATTATGTGTATGTCAGTATACTTGATGGTATCCCATAAGTTTCTAAGGTTCTGTTTATTTTCTTCATTCTATTTGTTTTTCTATTCTTCAGATTGTCTGATCTCAATTGACTTATATTCAACTTCACATGTTCTTTCTTCTACCTGTTTGAATGTGCCGTTGAGAGCCTCCAGTGAATTTTTTTTTGTTTCCATCATTGTACTTTTCAACTCTAGAATTTCTTCTTTTTTTAAAAAATAAATTTCTATCTGTTCATTGATATCCTCTCTTTGGTGAGTCAGCATTCTCATATTTTCTTTGGTTATTTAGACACATTTCCTTTTTTTCTCTGAACATATTTAAAATAGCTAATATAATGTTTTTGTCTATAAGTCCAATGTCCTGGGATTCCTCAGAGACAATTTCTATTAATAGAAGTTTTTCCCTCTGAATTGACCTTACTGTCTTGTTTCTTTACATATCTCAATTTTTAAATGGAACTTGGACATTTTTAATATTATAATGTGACAATTCTGGAAATAATATTGTCTTCTCTCTCCAGGGTTTATTGTTGCTACTTTTTTGTTGTTACTGTTGTTTTCTTTAATGATTTCTCTGAGATAATTCTGTAAAGTCTTTTTTCTTTGTGTGTGTGGCCACTGAAGTCTGCTTGGTTTTCTTAGAGGCAGCTAACGAGTGGACAAAGATTTTCTTAAATGGATAGAACCAATAGGTCTCCTTGTCTTTGCTGAGGTGCTCTTTGCTTGTGTTGTGGCACACCTTCAACATTCACACAGACAATTTACAACTCTGCCTTAGCCTTTACTTCCTACTTGTGTAGAGCATCAAAATCAGCCATAGGTTAAAACTTATGGCTTCCTGAAGTCTTCCTGTCTACATTCCCAGATATATGTCTAGGCTTTTTAAATACCCTGTAGACTTTTCATTCCTGAGCTTTCTTAAAACCTTACTTCTTACTTCCATTGTTTTTGGTCACTTGAGGCAGCTGCAAATTTCAAAAGTTATCTAATTATTTTCAACAAATATCCCCTGAGAAACGTGTTTAGATCTTAGAGAGCTCTGAGGCAGGTCAAGCAAAGACAGCCTTACCAGTGGGCTATTCTAGGCAACCACCAAAAAAACATGACAATTCTCTGGGAATTAAGCTTTAAAAAATCTGCAACTCCATTTTTCCTTATCAGTGGCTACCAGGCCTCTGGTTTGCACTGATTCTAGGCTGTTTGTTTTTAAGGCTTCCATGGAGCTGAAGAGAGGGTGGTAAACATAGGGCAAGTTAAAACACTAAAAACTCAGTTTTCTTATTGAGATTCAGTCATTTTTCTTGAGCAAATGCTCCTTGGATTGCAGCAAGTCTTTGATTAATTTCCGGTTTTGAAAACTTTGATTCTGACAATTTTTGCATTTTCTCATTGCTTTTAGGGAGGACAGAAATTTCACAGATCCTTATCTGCCATTTTTTCTGGTATAACTTCTAAACACATTCTTGAAGAGTAACATACACAATCTTACTGGTAAGAAGTTGGTTACATAAAACAAAAAAAAAAGGTAATAGTTGGAGTCACAATCTTCTTTCGTATGGTATTTATGTCTTGAGAAGGACACAGTGCTGCCCAGGAAAATTATTTATCAGGCTAGGACTCTGCTATATTTATCAGGTCCTCTGCTATATTTAGGTTATTTGTTTTGTTCTGTTTTTCATTCTCCTGGCCTTTCCCAACTGTTTAACAGGCTCTATCTATGTACCCCTATGATGAACAGATGTAATTAATTGGTGCAAACCAGTGACAGTACGTTTCTAAGGATTTAATTTGATATAGGGTAAATTGGAGACCACCTTCTCTTCAAGGTTCTTTGTGATCTGATTATTTAAAGTTACCTAAAGCCGACCTGGTACATAATAAAAGCACTTAGTAAAAATTCGTTGACTAGAGGAATTAATAAATAGCCTCGTATTTCTGATGAGTGTAGAGGCAAAAATCTTCAACAAAACTTTAGCAAACTATAGTCAATAATACATTAAAAGGATCATTTGCCATGATCACGTGGGATTTATTCCAGGAATGCAAGAATGGTTCAACATCCTAAGTCAAACGATGTGATACACCACATTAATAAAATGAAAGAAAAAAACCATATGAACATCTCAATAGATGCAGAAAAAGCATTTGATGAAATTCAACATCCATTTATGATAAAAATTCTCAAGAAAATGAGTAAAGAGGGAATGTACTTCAATGTAATAAAAGCCATGTCTGACAAGCCCACAGCTAACATCGTACTCAATGGTGAAAGGTTGAAAGCTTTAACTCTAAGATCGAGAAGAAGACAAGTATACCCACTCTTGCCACTTTTATTCAACATAGCCTTAGAAGTCCTAGGCAGAAAAATCAGATAAGAAAAAGAAATAAAAGGCATTCAAATTGGAGAATAACTAAAATCATCAGTATTTGCAGATGAAATGACATTATACGTAGAAAACTCTGAAGACTCCACCAAAAAACTGTTAGAACTAATAAACAAATTCAGTAAAGTTGCAAGTTAGAAAAATCAATATAATAAATCAGTTGCATTTCTATACACTAATAATGAACTATCAGAAAGAGAAATTAAGAAAACATTTCCATTTAGAAGTACATCAGAAAAATAAAATATCTAGGAAGAAATTTAACCAAGGAGATGAAAGACCTGTACACTGAAAACTGTGACATTGATGAAAGAAATTGAAAAAGATATAAAGAAATGGAAAAAATATGACATGTTCATGGATTGGAAAAATTAATATTGCTAAAATGTCTATACTCCCCAAAGCAATCTATAGATTCAATGAAATCCTCATCAAAATTCCAATGGCATTTTCACAGAAATAAAACAAACAATCCTAAAATTTGTATGGAAACACAAAAGACCCAGAATACCCCAAGCAATCTTGAGAACAAAGAACAAAGCTGGAGGCGTCATGCTTCCTGACTTCAAACTATATTACAAAGCTATAGTACTTAGGACAGTATGGTATTGGCATAAAAACAGACACAAAGATCAGTGGAATAGAATAGAGAGGCCAGAAATAAACTCACACATATATGGTAATTAATTTAGGACAAAGGAGCCAAGAATATACAATGAAGAAAGGACAGTCTCTTCAAGAAAATGTGTTGGGAAAACCAGACAGCCACATGCAAAACAGTGAAACTGGAACTCTATCTTACACCATACACAAAAATTAACACAAAATAGATTAAAGACTTGAACATAAGATCTGATACCATAAGACTCCTAGAGGAAAACATAGGCAGTAAGCTCCTTGACATTGGTCTTGGCAATGAGTTTTTTTGTTTGACACCAAAAGCAAAAGCAACAAAATCAAAAATAAACAAGTGGGACTGCACCAAACTTGAAAAGTTATGTACAGCTAAGGAAACCATCAACTAAATAAAACGGCAACCTACCAAATGGGAGAAAATATTTGCAAATCATGTATCTGATAAGGGATTAATATAATAAATATGTAAATAACTCATACAACTCATAGCAAGAAAATAAACAACCTGATCAAAAAATGGGCATGGGATCTGAATAGACATCTTTCCAAAGAAGTCACAGAGATGGCCAACATGTACGTGAAAAAATTCCCAACATAACTAATCATCAGGGAAATGGAAGTCAAAACGACCATGAGATATTATCTCACATCTATTAGAACTATTGTCAAACAGACAAGAAATAACAAGTGTCAGCAGGTATGTGAAGAAAAGGGAACCCCAGTGCCCTATTGGTGGGAATGTAAATTGGTGGAGCCACTACGGAAAACAGTATGGAAGTTCTTCAAAAAATTAAAAATAGAACTACCATGTGACTCAGCATTTCCTCTTCTAGGCATTTATCCACAGAAAATGAAAACACTAAGTCAAAAAGATATATGCACCCCATGCTCACTGCAGTATTATTTACAATAGCCAAAATATGCAAACAACCTAAGAGTCCATCAATAGATAAAGAAAATATGACATATATAATAAAATACTATTCACTCATAAAAAAGAAGGGAATCTTGCCATTTGCAAAAACATGGATGGACTTGCAGGGCATTATGCTAAGTGAAATAGGTCACACAGAGAAGGACAAATATCATGTGATCTCACTTACATGTGGAATCGAAAATTAAAACAAGCTCATAGATACAGAGAACAGATTGGTGATTGCCAGAGCGGGTGGGATGGTGGGTTAGTGAAATAGGTGGAGGAGGTCAAAAGGTACGAACTTACAGCTGCAAAATAAATAAGTCATGGGGACATAATGTATAGCATGGTGACTATAGTTAATAATACTATATTGCATACTAGAAAATTGCTGAAAGAGTGAATCTTAAAAGTCCTCATCACACACACGCAAATTTTGTAACTAAAAGCAAAAATTTAGAAATCGTATTTTAAAAAAATCACTTGAAGCTCAAATTGATGTCTTGATCAAAAAAAATGTTACTGCTTCTCAGAATTTGTAGCATAAAATGATGATGATACATCTATTATTACTCTTGGTAGTTCACATAGGTGGCAGGGTCCATCTATCTGATAGGAACTCCTTTCTAAGTTTCAGTTGAGTTGTATACAATTATTTCTTGAACATTTATACCAACCATTTTTAAAAATAAGATGTTTTGCTAAATTAATGCAAACTCTCATCAAAAACTGCTGTTGATACCTAAATAATGTTCCATGTCCCCCTACTCACTTAGAGCCTCCTCTTGCTTTTAGTTTTGTTCAAGAAAGTCTTGCTGAGTCAGAAGCAACAGCATTTGAAGGCTTCAGATCATTGCTCATTCTACTAAGGGTGGGAGCATTGAGGCACTGTAGTTCTGGGTCTTGAGTTATACCACAATTGACATGCTCTGATATTTGAATGATTTTTCTACCTTGTTCATACACAGGCAAAGGAACTAATACAACTTTTATCACTAATCATCTGTCTTGTACAAATATTTCTTCAATGAAAGTTATTTCTAACATCTCTTAAGCTAATTAAAATGTCCTGGTGAAAATTTTCGTAACAATAAATAAAGACACAAGTAGTAATCTCTGGAGTGTTGCATCCTGTTTAGAGTATCTGCTAATTAAGAGTATAAGGACTTAAGATTAGACGTAGCTGTACACAGATGGAAACATCACACTCTTTTATTCAGGGATCTGTTAAAAGTAAATTGCCATTCAGATAATACAATAGCACACCTATTGATAGTGCATATTTGGTGCTATTCTGCCTGATTCTGATAGAACTGCCAATTTTCCTTGGAGAATTGTCCTCCTTTGCTCCTGTTCCATGTGGTGAAATTGACACCATTCATTCCCGAGGGTGCATATGTGACGGAGGCTTGGCTTTTGAGAGCTTCTGATTCTCCAGACCATGGTGATTTATTTAGGGAAAGATGAATGGTCATGATTAAAGCAAGCCAATCAGAGCCAGAGGCTCAAACCCAGAACTTTGTTAAAATGGCTTAGCAAGCGAGATTTGTTGTGTTTTTTTGACTGAATTGGAGTTGTGAGGGTGTATGAATGGAGAGCTTTCCTAAAAGTGAAGCATTAGAAAGGTTTTAAGGAAAGGTCCTTGTAGCATCGGTTGAATGCTTATCCGGTAAGGCTTGAAACATTGGAGTTTTAATTTACAATGAGAAAATATATTCTTTATTCTTTATATGTGATATAAGGATACACTTATTTACATAAGTCCATTTTATATAGCCTACCGAAACATAATGTGTATGTAAATCAATGTTATGGATGCAATGTGAACCGCTGTCCAAACACAGTTTGACTGGAATTTACAATTGCCCACTGAGAGTGAGAAATGTCAGCCAGTGCCAGGCAGGAGGAGAAGCCAAGGCTCCTTCCAGCTGACAACCAGGGAACACAGGGTTAGCTCTCCTAACAAACACTATAGGATTACAGCCAGAGTCTGATCCTCAGACTCAAGCAACCTTCCAAATGGTGTTGCTTCTTCCCTAACTTTGGACCTGGCTTCCAGAAGTCACTTAATTTTGCCTGGCTCAGTTCCCTCATCAGAGTTGGATTAAATGACATGTGAAGACATTTTTAGCTCAATAATCCAAGAGGAGCAATACTTACAGAGGACATAAAAAGAGCCAAGATCAGGGCTGGCCTGGTGGTGTAGTGGCTGAGTTCGCATGTTCTGCTTTGGCTGCCTGTGGTTCGCGGTTCGGATCCTGAGCGCAGCCCGACACACTGCTCATCAAGCCATGCTGTGGCAGCATCCCGCGTAGAAGAACTAGAATGACCTACAACTAGCACATATAACTATATACTTGGGCTTTGGGGAGAAAAAAATAAAAATAAAAATAAACAATTGCATGTAAAAGTATTTAAAGACATTGAGATACTAATATAAATACACAGCACTTACTGGGCGCTTACTGTGAATCAGACGCCGTTTCAGTGGTTTTTAGACGTTACCTCATTTCATCCTCACAACTCTGTTAATTAGGTACTATTATTCTCCTCCTTGTACAAAGGAGGAGACTGAACTCCTAGAAATAAAGAGATTAAGTGATATGCCCGAGGACACACACGGTATCTGGTAGAACCCTTGCTTCTATAATCCATCATCTATCAATGGATGGATCCATCTATATATCATCTATCTTTTTGTCTATCTGTAATCTGTCTATCTGTTTATCTCTCCATCCATTCATCTGCCTGTCGTCTATTTTCATTAGCAGTATGCTATTCGAAGATGAATTAAATATGAAGCAAACATTTGTGCACTCCTCAGGATGAATAGCCATGTACATACAAAGTTCGGGTCAATAGCTTAGTAGTAAACTCCTGTAGGAAACTTGTATTAAAGTCCTTTGGCCAGAGTAAACAGTACTGGCAGGACTTGACATAGGGAAGAAAATGGAGTCTGTTTACATTTTAACTCCGAGGGACTTCCAAATATTTCAGAGAGAATATTTCAGGCTCCAGATTGTGACTAATGACTATTCTCTGTATCTTGGTTAAAACTGTATTTCATTTTCTGTAACCTTCTTTTGGAGCTTAGCTTGATTAATAGTCATAGCATTATTTTAAAAAGAAATTAGAAATCAACTTCAGCAAATTAGCTTATAATGCAATTTTTTGCCTTTCTTTTATTTAATCTTACTTATCAGATATATTAATATGAAAATGGGACAGTGAGAAAATATGTAGGAAAAGAATCACTGTGAAAAGAAGAAAACTAATTTCAAGGAGGGAAGAGCAACACATAATTTGCAAAGCAGTATTAAGATAAAGTAATTTTAAAGATTAATCAGAGAAATTTTCATTTAAACAGATTTCTTAACACAAAATTATGAAAATAATAAAATAGTATGTTACAAGTGTCTATTGCTTTACAGTTTTCATTACCCATTCACATGACGATGATTTTTTAAAAACTGGTTTTTAATTTCCCTACTGTGAGATGAAGGGACTGCCGATGGTTTTGTGTGTTCCAGATGGAGAAGTTAAAAGATTTGCTCAAGGTCACAGCGCTGGGTCTAGAAGACGTTGTGTTGTTTTTCAGCCCACTTTCCTGCTTCTCAGTGGAAATTATGACACAGAAAAGTTATGCCAAAGAGAATACTGTCAAACTTAGCAGAAGCTAATTAAAGTGCGAAGTATTCTTAATGTAAGATTTCATAGCAATTTGTTTCGGGAGCAAGTTACAGGTAATTGTGCAGTTATCAAAGTGGCTTTTTATTTCTGAAATTGTGTTGTACTGACTGCTATTTTCTTGCTCTTTGCATTCGTTGTCATTTTTAATATCTTTAGTGATTTTGAAATATTTGGTGCTGGATCATTCCGCTGCAAATATGACCTGTCATTCCAACAAATGGACTGATTGAATCTGTCACACGGGTGGGATTTATAGTAAATTCACCACAGCACAAGTAAAACCATTAGAAATTGCATTGGTTTAAATGACTGAAGAGAGGAGTCTCCTGATTCTATCAGCAAGATGGCTTAGACTTTCCCTCCAAATGACCATGGAGCGTCTGAAAATTACATCAGTTTTAATGTGCATATGTTGCCGTGTTGATTTCTATTTCAGATCTGTAACGTGCTTTTGGCTTCTAAAATCTCTGTATTGAAATAATTTATGGGAAGGATTAATGAGATTTTATACTGCAATGTTTTGCTTTAAAAACAATGGATATATATATAAAATATTTCTTTTCAATTTTAATTATTATACATATTTTAATATGAATAAACTACTTTTTATTGTACATGTTAGAATTCTTTAAACCATTTACTTTACTTACTCCAGCTTTCAGACTGTCCCATAGAGGAAATGGAAGAAAAATATTGTTACTAATCGATATCTACATCCTGGAGTAAATTTTCAGTTATTGCTAATTTGGAAAATAATTCTGTGATTTTGTTGCTGTCCTTGTTCATACAATACTTGCTATTCCAAATAGAATACTTGGAATCATTTTCACCTCTAAAGTAAAAAAAAAATTGCAAGTTTAACATTTTGATTCTTAACACATAACCCATTTTTTCTCAAATGTGAAAACATTTTGTTATTTTTTTATAGATTATACGTATTTTGTTTTATGTTGTTTGTTTACACATACTTGATCACCTGTATTTTTTAGGTTTTTCACATTTAAAAGAGTCATGTTTCATGGTGTATTTTATTTTCTTAACCTAACAGTTCAATTTGATACTATCCTTATCTGAATACTAAAACTATAATAAAAAAACATTTTAATAGTCTTGTAAAATAGAGCGCATAAAACAAGAACATTTATTTTCGTTGAAGACGTGCTAATTTTTTATTGAGAAATGCATTAAACATTGATACCCCCAACCTCTGATTGAACCTTCAGCCTTGTCTCATGTCGGGGCTGTGGGAGATTGATGGCACAATATAAAATTAGGCATATACAGCAAACTTGATAGTAAATGCCCTTTGCAGACAGGAGACTGCCACAGAGAAAAGTGGCACGATGGAAGGGGATTTCAAAAACATCTTTAAAGACATTCAAAGATGAGTGATGGAAACTGAGAAAGATAAAGAGAAAAAATATTCTCCAGTGAAATAGACACACAGCAAATGTACTTTCTAAAATGAATAGATGTTTTTAACATTGCTAATTCATTTGTCCCACAACAATCCATACTAAGGAACAGATGTTTAATTCCAAACATAGGAATATACCCATTTAGTCAGTTTCACAAAGTCCTTATGAAATATAAATATAAAAAGATCTGTTTAATCCCTGAAACAGGTACAAATTAGTAGAGCAATAAAGACTCACACAGGGAGGAATATCACGTGTCAAAAGCAGGGCAGCCTGTGTTCTGACAGGAGGTTGATTTCATTGTGAATTGGATTTGGTGCATGCTTCATTCTGTTTTCTGTCCATTTCTCTCGCCTCTCCTCCCTTCTCCTCTCCTCTTTCTCCTCTCCTCTTTCTCCTCTCCTCCTCTCCCCTCCTCCCTCCCCCTTCTTCTCCTCCCTTCTCTCTCTCTTTCTCTTCTTAAGTTGATTGTCCATTAGCGTCAAGCTTCTTTTGGGAATAATTACAAATATGCCTGCTGCAGCTCAAATTTACTGGCATGATGCACTAATGAATCTTTAATTGGAATTCATAGAAACTGGCCAAAAAATATCTTAAAGCTTTAATATGGCTTGTTTAAAGTGTTTAAAAGAAAAAAGTTCTATCAGGCTCACAAAGAGCTATATAAAATTATTTCAAGATAATGGCATTCTTTTCCTACAAATTTTAAAAATCTGTTCATCTTTGAAAAGTTAAATTAAAACTCACAACTATCAGAAAACAATGCTGATAATGAATCTGTCTAGAAATGAACCCATTTTTCTCAAATGATAGAATGAAATCCATATTTATTAAATCTGTTTGCTTCAATACAAATGGATAGACTGCAGTAGGAGGTATTGAAATTTCTGAACAAATTTTTTTGATTTTTGTGTAATCTTAAGTCATATTTTATGAATTTGTGGGTTTTTTTCCTATGTAAAAGATAAAATACTAGAGAGGCATGTTAAGATTCCTTTGCCTTTTAAAAAATTTGGGAAATATTTGCTTTTTTTAAGATAAAATCTCTACCAACAACCCTGTTTCTACCAATTTGGATTCTAACTCCTAAACAGATGATAACATTCATAGTACTTTTAGTAAAATTTACATAGATTGTTAATAGTAGGTCTATGTTCCTGGGACATATGATAAGAGGACATTTCAGAATTCTGGAAACCGGATGTAATTGTTCACTTCCGAGTCGAGTCCTAAGACAAAGCCTCAACTCTGAAGTCACAAATAACGTTCTGTTTTTAAAGGTGGTCCAGAGGGAGTGGGAACCTTCTCTGAGGTAAATATGCCTGTGCCATAAAACCTCCTTAAACAGGTGATACTGTTTAGCTGTGAAATTGGGTTGAATAACAGAGTTTCTCTTTTTCTTATTTCAGAGACACGATGCAAGAGATAAAGGGGGATCATGGTGCAGGGTGGAACCTGAGCTTGACACGGCACTGCCCACTCTTATTCTTTATCTTCTACTCCTACGTTCCTCTGGGGTTTTTGTTGAGGTGTTCCACTTTTCTTATTCTTTCTTTATTTACTTTCAGTTTTCTTCCTTCCTTCTTTTTCACTGAGTTTCTATCAGGTTAGGGATTACCGAGATGGAAAAAATAACCAGTTATAGTCCTTTCCTTGAAACAGGGTTCAGAGGGAAATCTGTTTATTGCTGGAATAAATATCCCAATGGAGGAAAATTATTTTTCTTACCTGAATTTATTCTCCTTTCTGCTCCTTACATGATATCGTTGAGATCCATCATTTTTTGGAAACTTGTAAATTCCTTTGTACTTTTAATAGAAACAGACTTTGAAAGAAAATTTGACATGGAGCATTGTGCATGCAGTAAAGCTGGCAGAGGACTGATTGACAAATTGAAGCGCTGCCTCCCCCATTCTCTTTTGTCTTCCACCTGGCTTCACTGCGGGTAAGTCTGGTAATTCCCCAGCCATACCCTCGCTTTGAAGCCTGAAATGGTGTCTTGAAGATCAGTGCAAATCTCCTATCAAGATTTGTGTGGTTTGGAGCCGCCCTGATGGCCTAGTGGTTAAAGTTCAGCGCTCTCAGTACTTGGGGAGCCTGGGTTCGTTTCTGCGTTGCAGAACCACACCACTCATCTGTCAGTTGCCATGTTGTGGCAGCCGCTCACGTAGAAGAACTAGAATGACTTACAACTAGGATATACAACCATGCACTGGGGCTTTGGGGAGAAAAAAAAGAGGAAGACTGGCAAGAGATGTAAGCTCAGGATGAATCTTCCCTGTTTGTCTGTTTGTCCCTCTCTTTCTGCCATTCTGCATGGTTCCCACTTGGGGAGCGTAGCTAGAGCACGCTCTCTGAAGTTCCGAGAATGACTCACAGGCCTTCTCTTAGCTCTCCGGCTTCCCCTGACTCTGACAGCTGAAAATCCAGAGTGCTCCTTCCATCTCCTGTTTTTGGAATTTTGTTTTATTGTTTTATGTAATTTAATTTTTCACCTTTATCGAGATATACCTGACAAATAAAATTATATATATTTAAAGTGTAAAACAGGACAATTTGACATATGTAGACTTTGTGAAATGATTATCACAATCAGGTTAATTAGCACATCTATCTCTTTGTGTGTGTGCGTGTGTGGTGAGAATGCTTAAAGTTTTCTCTCAGTGAATTTCAAGTATACAACAAAGTATTATTAACTATAATCATCATGCTGTACATTAGATCCACAGAGCTTATTCAAGGTGTAACTGAAGGTTTGTACCCCATCTCCCCCACACCCTAGTCCCTGGTAACCACTATGCTACCCACTGTTTCTGTTTGACTTATTTATTTTTTTTTAGATTCCACATATACATGAGAACATACAGTGTTTGTCTTTCTCTGTCTGGCTAATTTAGCTTAGTGTAATGTCCTCTGGATTTCCCTCTTTTTCATACCTGAATAATATTCCTGCATGTGTGTGATTTATATAAATGTATGTGGATGTGTGTGTGTGTGTGTGTCTATATCTATATCTCACATCTTCTTTATCCACTCATCCATCCACGGATGCTTAGGTTATTTCCATATACATCTTGGCTATTGTGAATAATGTTGCAATGAAGTGGGAATGCAGATATCTCTTTGAGTTGCTGATTTTGTTTACTTTGAATATATACCCAGAAGTGTGACTGATTGTTGGATCATATGACAATTCTATTTGTAATTTTTTGAGAAACCTCCATAATGGCTGTACCAAGTATTCACTCACCAACAGTATATAAGGGTTCCCTTTTCTCCACATTCTTTCCAGCACTTGTTATCTGTTATTTTCTTGATAAAAACCATCCTAACAGGTTTGAGGTGATATCTCATTATGGTTTTGATTTGCATTTCCCTACGATTAACAATGTTGAGCACCTTTTCAGGTACTTGTTGGCCATCTGTAAGTCGTCTTCGGAAAAATGTCTATTGAGATCTTTTGCCTTTTTTTTTTTTTTTTTTGGTGAGGAAGATTCATCCTAAGCTAACATCTGTTGCCAATCTTCCTCTGTTTTTGCTTGAGGAAGATTAGCCTTGAGCTAACATCGGTGCCAATCTTCCTCTATTTTGTACATGGGATGCCTCCACAGAATGGCTGATGAGTGGAGTATGTCCATACTCGGGACCCAAACCTGCAAACCCCTGGCTGCTGAAGCAGAGTGTGTGGAACTTTAACCACTTGGCCATGGGGCCAGCCCCATTTTTTAATCAGATTGTTTGGGGGTTTTTGCTATTGAGTTGTATGAGTTCCTTAGATACTTTGGATATTAATCTCCTGTCAGATATATGGCTTGCCAATATTTTCTTCCATTCCATAGGTTGCCTTTTTGCTGATGGTTTCCTTTGCTATGCACAAGCTTTTTTATTTTGATGTAGTCCCACTTGTTTAATTTTGATTTTGTTGCCTATGCTTTTGGTCTCACATCTAAAAAATCATTGCCAAAAACAGTGTCAAGGAACTTTTTCTCTATGTTTTCTTCTATGAGTTTTATGAATCCAGGTGTTCCATTTCAGTCTCTAATCTATTTTGAGTTAATTTTTATGAAGGGTGTAAGACAAGAGTCCAGTTTTATTCTTTTGTGTGTGGATATCTCATTTTCCCAAGACCATTTATTGAAGGGACTATTCTTTCCCCTTTGTGTGTTTGTTTTGGTATTTTCAAGATGTTGCTCTTCTGTCTTCTCGTTTGCATTGTTTTTCGATGAAAAAAATCTGTTGCGATCTTTTCTTTTGTTCCTCACTCTATTACACTTCATTTTTTTCTGATTGCTTTTAAGATTTTCTCTTTGTTGTTGGTTGTCATTGTTTTATTATGCTGTGCCTTGGTATAGTTTGGGTTTCATGGAACTTCTTGAATCTGTAGGTTTATACTTTTCATCATGTTTGAAACACTATTTCTTTAAATATTTTTCCTGTCCCTCCAGGTTACCCTCCATTTTTAGGGGCTGTAGTTATGCCAATATTAGGCCATTTGATGTTATCCCTCAGCCACCTGATGCTCTGTTTATTATTTTTTAAATTATCTTTTCTTTCCGTGTTTCACATTGAATAGACTCTAACACTATCTTCAGGTTCAATAATCTTACTAATCTTTTCTTCTGCAATATCTAAACTTCCACAAATCCCATCAAATGCATTTTTTATCCTGGACATTGTAGTTTCCATCTCTTGAAATTTGACTTGTGTCATTTTTGTATCTTACTTGTCTATATTTAAAATTGTTAGTGTATGGAATATAGGTATGATAACAATTTAAATGCATTGGTCTGCTAATACTAATTCCTATGCTAGTTCTGCATCTATGTTGCAGGGATTATCTTAAAGAAAAAGGACCAAATGAGATACAAAAAAGATTCTCAATATTGATTGACACAGCATCTAGTACATAACAAGATCTAGACAAGAAATATCTAAACAGATATTTTCCTTGGTGTTGTTTAATAAATTTTTTAAGCTATATTTATTGAAGAAAAACTTGAAACTGACTCTAATGTTACAGAGATGCAGTCTCTATACTATTTGTTTTATGTAAATTTATCTTTCAGTTTCCTGTTTACTGAAACTGTGTATACTTTATTCCCTAGTACATGTATGGTTACTTTCAACAAATATCTTATGTTGCTGTTTTCTTTATAAAAACCTGACCTCTTAAAAATTAAAAAGCTATTTATTTATTTTTTTTCTGTTTCTTTTTTTCAAATTGAGGTAACACTGGTTTATAACATCATGTAAACTTCAGGTGTACAGTATTTTCTTTTGACTTCTGATAGAATACATTGTGTTCACTAATAAAAGTTGAAGTACCATCTGTCACTGTACAAATGTAACTTTTTACCTCCTTTGCCCTCCCCCCTCACTCTTTTGCCTCTGGTAAACACCAATCTGTTCTGTTTCTATGTGTTTGTCGTTGTTTTCTTATCTTCCAAATATAAGTAAAATCATACTGTATTTGGCTTTCTTTGTCTGATTTATTTCACTTACCATAATACCCTCAAGTCCCATCCGTATTGTTGCAAATGGCAGGATTTCATCTTTTTCATGGCTGAGTAGTATTCTACTGTGTGTGTGTATACCTACACACTGTATCTATTTTGTCCATTCATTTATTGATGGGTACTTAATTTATTTCGAAGTCTTGGCTATTATGAATAATGCTGCAATGACCATAGGGGTGCAGATATCTTTTCAAGTTACTTTTTTGTGTTCTTTGGATAAATATCCAGAAGTGGAATAGCTAGATCATATGGTAGTCCTATTTTTAAAATTTTGAGGAATCTTCATACTGTTTTCCATAGGGGCTGCACGAGTTTACACTCCCACTAGCAGTGTATGAGGGTTCTGCTTCTCCACATGCTCTCCAGCACTTGTTATTTCTTGTCTTTTTTGTAATAGCCATTCTGATGGGCATGAGATGATATCACATTGTGGTTTTGATTTGCATTTCCCTGACAGCTAGTAATGATCAGCACCTTTTCATGTGCCTGGTGGCCATCTGTGTATCTTCTTTGGAAAAATGTCTGTTCAGATCCTCTGCCTATTTTTTAATTAGGTTTTTGTTGTTGTTGTTGTTGAGTTGTGTGAGTTCTTTATGTGTTTTGGATATTAACTCCTTACCAGATATATGATTTGCAAATATCTTCTCCCAGTTGTTAGGTTATCTTTTCGTTTTGTCGATGGTTTCCTTTGCCATGCAGAAGCTTTTTAGTTTGATGTAGTCCCATTTGTTTATTTTTTCTTTTGTTTCCCTTGCCTGAGGAGACATGATATTCAAAAAGATACTGCTCAGACTGATGTCAAAGAGCATACTGCCTACGTTTTCTTTTTTTTGAGGAAGACTAACCCTGAGCTAACATCCATGCCCATCTTCCTCTACTTTATATGTGGGACACCTACCACAGCACAGCCTGATGTAGCAGTATGTAGGTCCATACCTGGGATCTGAACCAGTGAACCCCGGGCCACCGAAGTGGAACATGAAAACTTAACCACTGCGTCACCAGGCCAGCCCTGCTTATGTTTTCTTCTAGAGTTTTATGGTTGCAGGTCTTACATTAAAGTTTTTAATGCATTTAGAGTTAATTTTCCTGTATCGTGTAAGACAATGGTCTACTTTCAGTCCTTTGCATATGACTTTCCAGTTTTCCCAACACTATTTGTTGAAGAGACTTTCCTTTCTCCTTTGTATGTTGTTGGTTCCTTTGTAGAAAGTTAGCTGTTCATATATGTGTGGGTTTATTTCTGAGCTCTCGATTCTGTTCCATGGATCTTTGTGTCTGTTTTTGTGCCAATACTATACGGGTTTTTTTTTTTTTTTTTTGGAGGAATGTTAGCCCTGAGCTAACATCTGCCACCAATCCTCCTCCCTTTGCTGAGGAAGACTGGCCCTGAGTTAACATCCGTGCCCATCTTCCTCTACTTTATATGTGGGATGCCTGCCACAGCATGGCTTGACAAGTAGTGCATAGGTCCACACCTGGGATCGGAACCAGCGAACTCCGGGCTACCACAGTGAAATGTGTGAACTTAATTGCTGCACCCCTAGGCTGGCTCCAACTATACTGTTTTGTTTAGTACAGCTTTGTAGTATACTTGGAAATCAGGGTGTGTGATACCTCTAGCTTTGTTCTTTTTTCTCAGGATTGCTTTGGCTTTTTGGGCTCTTTTGTTGTTCCATATAAATTTTAGGATTCTTTGTTCTATTTCCAAGAAAACTATTTTGGGGACTTTGATAGAGATTGCATTGAATCTGTATATTGCTTTAGGAAGTATAGACTTTTTAACTATGTTAACTCTTCCAATCCATGAGAATGGACTATCTTTCCATTTCTTTGTGTTTTCTTTGATTTCTTTCAACAATACTTTATAGTTTTCAGTGTACAGTTCTTTCACTTCCTTGGTTAAATTTATTCCCAGGTATTTTATTCTTTTTGTTGTGGTTGTAAATGGGATTGTAGTCTTGATTTCTCTTTCTGCTATTTCTTTGTTAGTGTATAAACACAACTGATTTTTCTATGTTGATTTTGTATCCTGCAACTGTACTGTATTCATTTATTATTTCTAATAGTTGTTTTGGGGAATTCTTTAGGGTTTTCTGTATATAAAATCTTATCATCTGCAAGTAGTGACAGCTTTCCTTCTTTCTTTCTAATTTGGATTCGTTTTATTTCTTTTTGTTGCCCCATTGCTCTGGCTAGAACTTCCAATACCATGTTGAATAAGAGTGGTGGGAGTGGGCATCCTTGTCTTGTTTATGTTCTTAGAGGGGTATCTTTCAGTTTTTCAACATAGACTATGATGTTTGCTGTGGGTTTGTCATATATGGCCTTTACTATGTTGAGATTCTTTCCTTCTGTTCCCACTGTATTCAGAGTTTTTATCGTAAATGGATGCTGTATCTTGTCAAATGTTTTCTTTGCATCTATTGAAATGATCATGTGATTTTTTTATTCTTAATTTTGCTAAAGTGTTGTATCATGTTGGTTGCTTTGTAGATGTTAAACCATCCTTGCATCTCTGGAATAAATCCCACTGGATCATGGTGTATGATCCTTTTAATGTATTGTTGCATTTGATTTGCTAATATTTTGTTGAGGATTTTTGCAGCTATGTTCATCAGCAATATTGGCCTGTAAATTTATTCTTTTGTGCTGTCTTTGTCTGGTTTTGGTATCAGTGTGATGTTAACCTCATAGAATGAGTTAGGAAGCATCCTCTCCTCTTCAAGTTTTTGGAAGAGTTTGAGAAGGATAGGTGTACTGATTTTTCACTTCCTTTGTTCTTCTTTTTCTAGTTCCTTTAGATATAATGTTAGATAATTTGAGATTTTTCTTGTTTGTTGAGGTAGGTCTGTATTGCTATAAACTTCCCTCTTATAACTGCTTTTGCTGTATCCCATAAATTGGCATGTTATATTTTCATTTTCCTTAGTCTCCAGGTATTTTTTGATTTCTTTGTTGATGTAATCATTGTTCAGTAGCATTTTGTTTAATCTCCACATACGTGTGGCTTTTCAGATTTTCTTCCTGTAGTTGATTTCTAGTTTCATACTGTTGTGGTAAGAAAAGATGCTTGGCATTATTTCAATCTTCTTAAATTTATTGAGACTTATTTTGTGACCTAATATGTGATCTATCCTGGAGAGTGTTCTGTGTGCATTGGAGAAAAATTTGTATTCTGTGCTTTTTTGATGAAATGTTTTGTATGTATCTATTAAGTCCATCTGGTCTAATGCATCAGTTAAGGCCAATGCTTTTTTATTGATCTTCTGTCTAGATGGTCTAGCCATTGATGTATATGGAGTGTTAAAACTTCCTATTATTATTGTGTTTCTCTCAATTTCTCCTTTTATGTCTGTTAATAATTGTTTTACGTATTTAGGTGCTTCTATGTTAGGCACATAGATGCTTACACATGCTATATCCTCTCATTGAATTTTTCCCTTTATCATTATGTAATGTCCTTCTTTGTCTCTTGTTTCAGTTTTTTTCAAAGTTTATTTTGTCTGATATAAATATTGCTACCTCAGCTTTCTTTTTGTTTCCATTTGCATGGAATATCTTTTTCTATCCTTTCACTTTCAATGTCTTTAGTTCTGAAGTGTGTCTCTTATATGTAGCATGTATATGGGTCTTATTATTATTATTTTTTTATCTATTCAGCCACTCTATGTCTTTTGATTGGAGCATGTATTCCATATATATTTAAAGTAACTATTAATAAGTATGCACTTATTGCCATTTAGTTACTTATTTTCTGGATGCTTTTTTTTTTTTTTTTAAAGATTTTATTTTTTCCTTTTTCTCCCCAAAGCCCCCCAGTACATAGTTGTGTATTCTTTGCTGTGGGTTCTTCTAGTTGTGGCATGTGGGACGCTGCCTCAGCATGGTCTGATGAGCAGTGCCATGTCCGCGCCCAGGATTCGAACTACCGAAACACTGGGCCGCCTGCAGCGGAGCGCGCGAACTTAACCACTCCGCCACGGGGCCAGCCCCTCTGGATGCTTTTTTAACTCTTCTCTGTTCCTCTGTTCGTCACCTGCTCTCTTCCCTTGTGATTTGATGACTTTCTTTTTATGTTTGGGTTTCTTTTCCTTTATTTTTTTGCATATTTATTATAGGTTTTTGGTTTGTGGTTACCAAGAGGTTCATATATAATAACCTATTTATAGAAATCTGTATTAAGTTGATGATCTTTTAAGTTTAACCTCTTACTAAAAGCCTTACACTTCTACTCCCCCCTCCAGCCTTTTATGTTTTTGACTTCCTATTTTAATTTTGTGCACCCCATAACCTCTTATCTTAGATATAGATGATTTTAGTACTTTTGTCTTTTTACCTTCATACTAACTTTATAGGTAATTGATCCACTACCTTTACTGTATTTTTGTCTTTACCAGTGATGTTTTCTCTCTGATAATTTTCTTACTCCTATTCGTGGATCTTACTTTCCCACTTAAACACATCCCTTAAACATTTCTTGTAAGGCTGGTTTAGTGGTGATGAACTCCTTTGGTTTTTGCTTGTCTGGAAACTCTCTATCTCTCTTTCAATTCTGAATGATAATCTTGCTGGGTATGGTACTCTTGGTTGTAGGCTTTTTCCATTCAGCACATTGAATATACCATGCCACTCCCTTCTAGCCTGTAAGGTTTCTGCTGAGAAATCATCTGATGACCTTATGGGGTTTCCTTTGTATGTGACTAGTTGCCTTTCTCCTGCAGCTTTTAGGATTCCCTCTTGTCTTTAATTCTTGACATTTTGACTGTAACATGTCTTGGTATGAGTCACTTTGTCTTTAATTCTTGACATTTTGACTGTAACATGTCTTGATATGAGTCTCTTTGGGTTCATCTTGTTTGGTACTCTCTGTGCTTCCTGTACCTGAATCTCTATTTCCTTCCCCAGGTTAGGGAAGTTTTCAGCTATTGTTTCTCCAGATAAGTTCTCTGCCCCTTTGTCTCTCTCTCCTTCTGGGACATGTATACTGTGAGTTTTAGTATGCTTAATGTTGTCCTAGAAGTCCCTTAGACTGTCCTTGTTCTCTTAGTTCTTTTCCCTTTTTCTGTTCAGCTTGATTTCCTCTGCTCTTTAGTCCACATCAGTGATTTGTTCTTTTGTGTCATCTACTCTGCTGTTGATTCCCTGTAGTGAATTTTTCATCTCCTTTATTGTATTCTTCAGCTCTGATTGGTTCTTTTTTATATTTTCCAATTCTTTGTTGAAGTTCTCACTGTGTTCATGTATTCTTCTTCCCAGTTCATTGAGCATCATTATGACCATTAGTTTGTACTCTTTATCAGGTAGATAGTCTATATCTGTTTTGGTTCCTTTTTCTGAGGATTTGTCTTATTCTTTTATTTGGAACATTTTCTTTTGTCTGTTCATTTTGCCTATTTCTCTGTGCTTATTTTTACGTATTGGGTAGATTAGCTACATCTCCCTATCTTGGAAATTTGGCCATAGGTAGGAGATGTCTCATGGGGACTGGCAGTGTGCTCCCCTCTTGAAACAGCATGTTATTCAGTAAGACAAGCCCCAGGCATGGCTGGCTGTGACATCTGGTAGTGCACAACTACTGAAGTTTTCTGGTGAGGAGTCAGGCCCCAAGTGTAGCTGGCTGCATGACCAAGCAACACTTGGCTGCTTCAGATGTGTTGGTGGGCAGAGCAGACTTCTGGTGAAACTAGCTTCATGGTGTGGGGCTATTGGCTGTTGCCAGTTTGCTCTTGGGTGGGGCAGGACTTCAGTGTGAACTGGCTATGTGGCCCTGTGGTGCAAAGTTGCCTCAGGTGTGCTGATGGATGGGGCAGGTGCCCAGCAAGGCAGTGGGTAGCAATTTCAGGCATTGATAGGCAGGGCAGATCCCCTCTATGGTTGTTTCCTAGGCCCAGTAGCACAAGTCAGCTATGAGCTCACTGGTGTGTGGGGCAGGTCAATGAGCTAATAGGCTAGAGGAAGGATTCCAGTGACTCTTGCCAGTGTCCATAACAGCATGGCTGAACTAGGTCACAATAATGGCTGCCTCCAGTGTTTCAGTCCCTGGGGGGGGGAGGGGGGGCTCAATTGCCTCTGGCCTCTCTTGGATGTGCTCCAAGGTTAGTAAGTGAGTCTGTTTTACCTATGGACTATTCACTTTTCTATCTGATTTCTTTTTGTACTGGTTTCCTGATTTACTAAGTCTGTGCATGTGCCCTTAAGAGTAGGCTTTCTTTCCCTGAAGTTCTACAGATTTCCTGTGCCTATTCCCAATTGGTTTCAAAGCCAGATATTTTGGGATCTTTTCTGTACTGTATTGGATCTAACGGCTAGGTGTCTAATGTGGAGCTTGAAACCCTTGCTCCTCTGAGAAAAGCTCCGTACCTTTGAGATGGCTCCAGAGTGAGAAACACTGCATCTAGGCTGTGCTCTTTTCCGCAACTTGGCTGTATCTCTGCCTCTTCCAACCCTCTCTGAGTTTTCCCTTGTTGTGAAGGTTCTTTTCATTCAGTTTCCAGATCTCCCTCAGAAGAAACTGTTCCACAGGTAGTTTTAGGTTTGTTGTATCCGTGGGAAGAGGCAAGTTCAGGATCCTTCTATGCTGCCATCTTCAAACTCTCCTCCTCCAAGGACCCTTTTAAGTTAGACCAATTGGCAATTAGATCCCCATTCTTATGTCCTTGACCAAAAGCATCTCATTTAGAATGGTGCCTGTATAGGATTATCCCCTTCAGGATTCACCACACATTTATCAAAAAAGGAAAATAAAATCTGTAGCTAAAAGTAAAAGTTATCTTTATCCTAAGATACAGTGTTAAAGTAAAAGGAGATGAGGGGGTTAAACTTTGGATGGAGTAGGTATATTTTATCCCACTGAATTTTAGTCATTTATATTTTTAACAGCTTCCTACTTTTCGTGTTATTTTGTGGAAATATTTCATGGGCCAGAATCATCAAAACTCCCAAGAGATAGTCTTGTCTGCAGATTTGGCCAGAGCCTATTTTACTGAATATATATGGTTTGGCCTTGTGACAAAGATGAATTGTTTGTTTGCTCACTTGTTTTTATTGCCCTTGGCCCTCAGGATTTTTCTTACACAGTTGGCAATCACTGTTTGTTTTTTAGGTGCCTGATCCTTTTATCCTTTGTGTCATCACTCCTGGCTGTTGTAGTTCCCTCTTACATCTTGGCATGCGATCTTTACTCAGTTGTACTTTGGCTGTTACCAAACCCTATGGTGGTATCTTTCAAATCTTCTACTGCTGTTGTGGCTACATTTACAAAGGGCCGTGTAGAGTACTCTTCTGAAAATTTTCTAAGATTTCTCAGGACATATTGTTTTTCTAGTGTCCTGAATAGTGTCCTATGGAAGTTTCTTATTTCATAGCATCATGTCAGAGTGAAATTATCCCAGTCATCTAAAAAATATGCTCATAACCAATGCAGCGCTTAGATTTTACTGATTATTTATGGTCAAACCTAGTAGTAGATATCAATCATAAAACATAACTTTCATCAAAATTCATTGAATGATAAGTCTGGGCTCTGCGCATAGTTTTTAAAATCGCGATAACATTCATTCCTCAAACTTTATCTTTTTTTATCCTTTGTAGTGGAGTTTAAAAGTTTTTCTGTGAATAACATGCTTTCATATAATTTATCTAATTTGGCTATACAACGTTATGAGAGATAAATTATCTTAGTAACATTGATTTCTGACCCAACATCAAAAATATCTTTAAAAGAACTCATTTTTATAAGAAAATATACTAAATCATTAAATATTATGGGATAATATATAGTAAAATAAAGTATGTTAAAATGTGTATCAACTGTTATATAAAACTTAATTATTTTTGCTATTATTAATTATTATACCTTCTTAAAGGTCCATAATAGTAAGTTCAATATGAAGATAAAAAGTGACTCAGAGGGAAATTGTCACTTTTTTGTGTGTATAAAGATAGTGTTTTACTGGTGATAGTACAATATGTCCAATGGCTATCATTAAAATTCGTCCTCACCAGACATCCTTATATTTCTCTAATAAATTCTCTCTCTTCACAAAATACATATTTTAGTAGTTGACAAAGAGTGAATGTGAAGTAAGTTTGCTTGTTTGTATCCAAGCTTTTTCATTTGCTTGATCTGAAATCTATTATCTGTAAAATTGGAGTAATAAAATGGCCTATCTAGAAGGGTTGTTATGAAGAAAATAAAATAGTATTTTTATCTAGAAAGAATAAAAATATTCCCAGTTCTTAAATATTTGACTCCCCTTCTCACCTTCATTTTAAACAAATGACCTTCTTTCATATTAGAAACCATTACATGAGCATTCTCTCATCATCCCTCCACCAAATCGCCAAGCCTATGGTCATCTAGACTCGTCTTCTCCTTTACTCCTTTAATAATGAAGGAAAGCTTCTCACCTATCAAAGACAAACTCCTCACCTTTGCCTTGAATTCTTTCCTTTCCCGCTTTATCAGTACTGAGCTCCTTCTCTTTTTTTTTCATCTCTTGTTCCATTCAAAATTTTTCTTTTATAATTGATTATTCTCATTAACATTCAAATATTATCCATCATCTATCATTGCTTATGTTAATATCATCCAATTTGACTCTCTCATCACCCTCTCAATTCCCTTCACTTCTTGACCTCTTGCCACTCACCTTCTAGGGCACACTTCTTGAAAGAGTTGTCTCCACATGGTTGTTGCCATTTTGTCACTTTCCATTCATTTTTCAACTAACTAAAGTCTGGGCTCCCACTTGCATTGCTGCATCAAAACTGCTCTGGCTAATATCATTATTAAATCCCTTGCTGTTAAATTTAAGGCACACTTTTTCTGTCATTTTATATGTCCTCCCAATAGCACTGAACGCTCTTGATTACTCTCTCACCATTTATTACACTCTAACTATTGATAAGTTTTCATGCACTCTCTTCTCATGGCCTCTGTGAAACCATATTTTCCCCTTTCTTTCTTCTTTCTTTCTCGGTTTCCTTTGCTAACCCCTTCTCTTTATTCAAGAGGGTCTCAAAGTTTAACATACCAGTTGTCAAGGGGTCTTCTAAATGCAAGTTATGAGTCAATAGGTCTGGAGTGGGTCCTGAGACACTGTATTTCTAACAAATTTTCAAGTATTGCTGATGCTATTATTTCACAGACCATAATTTGAGGAAAAAGTTTCTATAAAAATCATGAGACTCAAGACTCACATATAGCTCTTATAAATTCTCACACAGAATTCTCTTCCTGGGCAATCTCATCCATTCCCATGGCTTTAAATACCATACATATGCTGGTGGTTCCCAAATTTAAATATCTATCCTGGACTCCTTTTCTAATTTCCAGACCTCAAGTTCCTACTTGGCATTATCTCTTGAAAGTTTTATTGGAATTATAAACTTCCAATTCCAAAAGCTGAACTCTTAAGCTTTCTTCCAATTTTTTCCCTTCTCTTAATTATCCATTTCAGTCAATGGTGCCTCCATCCACTCTGGAGCAAAGTTAGAAATTTAATGCCAAACTTTATCTCCTTTGTCTGCTAAATGTAATCCTTGAACAAGTCATATTTCACCGTCTTGAAAAATATATTTAAAGATTGTCCTCTTCTTTCCTTCTCAGACTACCAACTCTAGTTCTAGTTTAACTTCTACTTATTCTTCAATCTTAGCCTAGATATCCACTTTCTTAACCTATCTTTCATGACTTGCTTCTACTATGAGATAATTTAATTCATCCTATAAATTTATAATTATGTATTAGATATATATTCTCCTACTCCCACACTTGACTATGATGAGCTCTATATAACCAGAGATTATGCCAGTTTTGTTTAACACTGTACCACCATCTAGCAGAGTGCTTGAGCTTCAAACACATTTGTTGAATAAATACTCCAACTTGGGTAAAGATGAGAGGATTGAGTTTTAATCCAGATATCTTGACCTTCTTACTCTGTAATTTATTCTGCCTCTGTGATACTTAAGTCACTCTAATTGAATTAATTTTCAACTGTCATTGATTTAAATAGCTGCTTGATTTTTCCCTTAGGCCTGAGCTGCTAGATGGAATAATTTTCTCTTTCTAAATATGAGCAGTAGACAAGATATTCTGTAGTTTAGCTCACCAAAACCCAGAATTTGGTTATATTTTGTTAAAGAACAATTAATTACACAATGTTTGGACAGAGAACGGACACCTAGAATTAAGGAATACCAGATCTGCTAGGGCTTATCTAATCACACGATGCCAAAATTATTCCCTCTCTAGTGCCAGAGTCCGTTAGTTGCCAGGACCTGCTTGAAGTAGTAAGATGAGAATGAACGTGGCACCTGTTGGGCACAGCGGAGAAGAGAGCTAGGATCCATTTGCAGTGTCCACCATCATTCTAAGGTAGGAGACTGAGGCTTCATGGTATCTATTTCAACTCTGATTTGGAGCACAGATAAAAAATTTTAAAATCAGGAAGAATGTAAGCCTTACTAAAGGTCCCACAACTGGTTTGGGACAGAGTCAGGACTAAAATTTAGATTCCCTAACTTTTAAATCTATTCTATATATTTCTAGAATTTTTATCTTATTTAAGTTTTCCTCATAACATTTCTATGTTTATCTAACATTTTTCTAGAGATTTAATGCACATGCATAGTCTTTTGTTCTTGTTATTTGAATGGAACAAAATTAAATATGCTTGTTTAAGGTATTATATCAGATTTTCATTTATTTGGATGCCTGATGATATCCCAAGCAAATTTTTTTCATCATTGAGTTAGTATTTTTAATATACCGGCAATGGCCATTTTTAGACCGAAGTCTATTTCATTTATGTTTCTAGAGAATTCAACTGTATTTTGTAACTCTAAATATTGAAAATTGTCCCAAGAACAATTAAAAAATTCCTGCCCTACCTCTTTCCTTGAAAATGTTTTTTCTTTGAGTGTAGCTTGTTAGGCTCATTTATAAATGGAAGTTGCAATCTACTGCTACTTATTAGGATTACTTAATCAGCATAAATACAAATAGATTAAGTTAGTTATTGCAGTTTTTAAAAAAACTTTAATAAACATAAGATGATAAAGCTATTTCCTCACTCCGCTGGGTTGTCAGCATTTCATTCACCCATTCTCAATTAAAAAAAATTATTAGACAAATGCAGGAAAAGCATAACCTTTTAATGGATGTACAGTGAAAACTTATACCTAAGGTTTGCCTTGTTGAAGGCTGAGGTTTTTTACGTGTGATCAGTGAGATTAGGTTCCCTAGTTGAAACAAATAAGATTGCTCAGGGTTTAGAGAAATCAGAGAATATTCACTGAATGAGGAAAAATCCTTTTTTAAGACAATAAAAAATTCCAGAAAAGGAGTGACAACAATATGAGTAAGTAACAAAAATATATTCTGACTTTTTACCAAAATCCATACATAATTTTGATGCTTGAAAATAAACATAGGTGTGTGGGGGTCTAGGTAGCAAATAAATAGTTTAGTTACTTTGTGTCTAGGAAGCAAAATTTACCTGGATCCAGAAAAACAGGACTCTGAGAAGCCCAATTTTGTCAAAAGGTTCTCTAAGCTTGTATTGCACATTGGTCTTCATTTTGTAGATTCTTCAAGAGATGTCATATAAGCTTCAGGATAACTTGTGACTCAGCATATCAAACTGTCACAACTCTGAACTACTTGCTATGTCTGTTAGTGGCTCTTCTTGACATGACAGTCAGGGCAGTGACATCATATGGTAGTGCTTTGCACCTTTGCCTCACTTCCACTTTTTTTCCATCCTCATGGCCCTTGGCTTGCACTTCTCAAATAAAGGATCAGAATTTTAATCCTTGCCTCAGCTCTGCTTTCAAGAGCATCTATGCTAAACACTGCCCTATTGGGGTGAAAATTACCATACACAAGTTCACAAAGTAGCATTTTTCTCAATGAATTTTGCTGGGCCAATTTTACTCTGCCTTTGGGTATTGTAATGTGATTTTATATAAAACACGTTTTATATATATTTATTCAAAATATATAAATATCTAAATAATATTTCTAAATATATTTTATATAAATGGATATTTATAAATATAAATATATGAAATATGTTTTCATATTTATAAAATTAAAGATCCTCAGAAAGCTAGAGTTATAGAAGGTGGAGAAATAACTATACAACTTTTTGTCAGTGTTATTATTCCTTAAATTTCACATAATGAGGAAAAAATTGATTGGATTTTCAAGCAAGAAATTTTACAATGAGGACTGTTCTTACTGAACAAGACTGTAAAGGAAGAAACTTTTTTTGGTTTTTGTAGTTCACCACAGAATTCCCCCAGAGACCAGTACCTTGCTTGACACAAAGGAGAAACTCTATAAATGTGATAGATGGATAAAAGAAGAAAAAAGTCTCAATATTATCAATTGGAAATTTATCAATCAACATCAGTTTTTCTTATTACTGTTCGTGATGTGATGATTGTCTTCTATACTTCCAGGTACATGTTGCTAAGAAATAATTTTATTTTCACATCTAAAGAAGTCTATTGCTAAATGGTATTTTTTTCCCCTTCAAAATAACATCTTTTAAAATGCTTAACTTTTCAATGAATGCCTTCATATTACTTAATGTTTGTTCCAAAATAATCTGATGATCTATGTAGATGATACTAAAAGCTTGTTGATTCATTTTTCTCAAGCAACTGGTCAATCCTCTGAGTTAAATCAGTAAAATTTGTTGCTTGATTGGTTTAAAGCCTGGCTTAAAATGGTCTATTGTCTTGCTAGGTAGACACAGCCAGTTTTATTGTCCTCTTTCTCTCCATATTTTTAAGTATAATATTGCTTTCCTTAACATTTTCCAGCTTAGTGTTCAATGAATTCTTCAGAAGAAGGTGCTGTATAAATCTAAAATATTTTTACTGTTGTGGATGACTTGTTTCTGAAAGGTATCTATGTTTGAGAACTCAGCAATATTCATGGAGTACAGAATTTGTTTTCACTTATTTCCCAACAAATTCAAATTTCTCTCTTGCCACAGATGTCTTGCTTAAAATCAGGGATATGAAGAACTTCTTTGGGAAATTCTACCCCTATTTGAAAGTTATGCTTTTGAAGTCTTTCCCCTAGGGAAGATCAGGGATATATATTTCTTGCATAACTTTTTATAGCAAAAAGGTCTGTAGATTTACCTAGCACACAAGCCCTGAATAAGTATGTTGTGCAAATAAAATATATACTCAAATGCTTTCTCAGAAACAGGCCTTTTCCTGTTGAATTGAGGAGAGCCACTTTGTGTTTTATTTGGAGCAATATAAAAGACTTTGAAGATTTTCAACTGTAAGTGCTTGTATTGAAAGTCTAAATTAAATGTACTTATGGAGCTAAAATATTTTCTGTGTTCTAATAATAATTATGGTAACCATAAAATGAGTTTGCATTTCGTTGTTACAAAGCACATTTCTTATGTGTAACTTATCTGACTACCAGGGTTAATCAGATCTTGCAAAAGGGAATTTTACAATGATGAGTTAAATACATAAAACAGAAATACTATTTGTATTATTGTGCTTTGAGTTTCAGTCCACGTGTAACGAAAAACAATTTGTTGAAAGCCATAATGTTTATCCAAATGTAATGTCAGTTTTTTGGTTATATATTCATATTTCTGAATTGTGAATCTCTTGAGGCAGATAAATATATTTTATTCATGTCTTTACCCCCAGTAACTAGCATAATACCAGTGCCGAAAACATTTTTAATTGCATGAATGAATGAATGAAACATATAGAATTAAGATAATATCTATTACTATACATTAGGGAATAATATTACCTGCACTGCTTTGGAAAAATTTTACACATGGTGTTTAAGGAATGCAATTCCTTGCCAAATTACCAGGTTTACTGGCATGCACACAGATGAGGATTATTTTATATCTGTGATAATGCTTTACTATTTAGCATAGGGATGGAGAAGCCTGGGAACTGCTATCTGGAGTAAGACCCTTAAAACAGATGAACTTTGCCTCCTGCTGTTGCTCATAGATTTCAAAGGGGATGTGTGAGGCTGGGCCCCTAGGTCATGTCCTTTATCAGTTCTGATTTAAGTACATTGTAGTTTCTTTTGTTGCTATTTATAAATGTTATTAGTAATTGTGTTCATATCTAAATTCATTCATCTCTTTTCTTCACTTCTGGGGCTATTGATATCTTTACATTCATTTCTCCATGTGTAAAGTCACAACACTTAGTTACTCACCATATTTTTTTTCAAATGTCTCACGGTGCCCTGCTGCTACTAGCTTTTCCATATTTTGTGGAAATTTTCCCATAAATTTTAAATCAGCTTTGTATTTATTTAAGCCTAGGAGGGGTTCTTATGAATGGCATGCAGAAATTTTTGATGATGACAGAGAGATTTCATAAATATTCTTCTATGAAATTATTTTGAAGAGCAGCTTTTAATTCTCATGGAATTAATACAACCTAAGGATATTTATTCTGATTTCCTAAATACAGCTATGATAACTTTATTACTCTCTCTAGCCACTGAAAATTTTTTGTAGGAAATATATAGGGTTTTCTTTTTGGTAGTGTTTACAAATACTTGTATTTGACATGTCCTCATTTACAATCTTCTGGATTAACTTATTTAACAAGTATTTATTCAACCCCTGTGATGTGCCAGATATTGTTTTAAGTTCTGGAGGTATAGTGGTAAGTAAAAACAAAAAAAAAAATGCCCTCACTGAGTTTATATTCTTGAGAGACTAGACAGACAATTAACAAGATTAGCAAGTAAAATGTCTGTTATTTTATTGTTACAACATAAAAGTATTAAATAAAAGAAATGTAGTTTTATCTCCTGGGTCATCTTCCACCTCCTCCCAGACTCTCTTACACTGTTATTTTGTTCTACAGCTCAGCAACTTATATAAGCAATATTTTTTTCTTCCTTTTGGGAAAAAAAGTCTTATTCTCCTAAAGAAGTTGAACATAAACAATTAAAATTATACGCAACTTTGTTGAGAAATTTTGCTTCCAAAAACAGGGACCATCATTTAATTGCTAAATGTTGTTTAAGCTACTGCAGAATACAATATAAATTCCATTTAAGACCACTTCAGTGACACAATGCACCAACAGGTTTAGAAGGCACAAGTGGCTTGATCTAGGCAATAAATGGGATAAATAATCTTGGTCCTAGTGTCATATGACATGATGTCCCATTGGTATCCAGGTCTATTTTTTGTGCTTTAGGGCACATTTTAGAACTGAGATAATCTCAAATTCCCTAAACCTGTGATTTTAGGTCTATATTAGCTACTTGCCAAGAGCTTTTAAAGGTCATCATTTTCACCTATTGTGGTAAAAGGAGATAGAAAACAGAGCGGGAAGTAGGACAAGAAAGTGTGTCCATTGTGGTTCTACAAGTCACACAGTCCAAAGATCTTCTACTATGAGGTACAAAATCTAATATCTCAGTAGGCTTTTACATTGTATTGCTGAAAAAAACTAGTGGTAATTTAGAGCTGCTTTAAAAAAAATTCTAAGAGGAGCTCTTGATAGAGATTTGGTGCTTAACTTCGTTATATCTAATGGTTATAATAAGCCAATGAGCTAAGCATGGTTATTGCTTCAGATGAGGGCACAGCTTCAGAGAGGTTAAATATTATCTTCAATCATTAGTTATAAGCAGAGTTCAAATTGACGTGAAAGTCTACTTGATTCATCCATATTCTTTTCATCGGAAAACTCGACTATCTTCATGTCCTTAACTCCTATTTCTTATTTTTCATTAGTTCTGGAAACTCCGTGTTTCCCAAAGGGTCTTTACTCAAAAAACTAGTTGAAAGGGGTGTTGAAAAGTGCCTTTCTAAAAAAGGCATTTGTAGTAAAATACTTGATTGATAATGACTTAAATTTAACTAGTTTTTTATGTTTTAACTGTAACACTGCTCCAAATATTTAATATATAAATACACTAGGGAATCACCAAGAAAAAACAAGTATAGAGTGTCATCTATAATGAGTCCCAAATTTTTATGAGTATGAACCTCTTTTTTTTGGTTGAATATTCTGAAATTGGAGTACTAAGGAACATAATTTTCAGAATGCTTTTTCAAACCAAGGTTTGCCCAGAAAATGTTAGCTAATGATCAGCAATTTAGAAGACTAAATGAATCCAGGATATCACATTTATTTCCACTTAACTGTTTACTCATTAATTATCATAATTGTGGTTCCAAACTTGCCAAATTCCAGAGAAACAACAAAAAAGTGAATACAATTATAACTTCAAAAAATCAACAAGCCCCAATTAGTTATGATAACAAACTCTAATGCTGTTAAATAAGCAAACACTAGATTCAAAACAAAATTGGTACAGGCATTCTACATCGCTGACCTCTGAGGGATGTCAATCTCAAGATGGGCATTATATGTGTAAATTACTAGATTTTCTACCATCAATTCAGAGTAGATGCACAATAGATATATTTAATATGTGCAATATATTTCATGTGTCAACTTTCAGAGCTTTTTTAAAAATTCAATCATATATGTAAAGAAATCTTTGAAAATAGTAAGTAGCAATATTGGGGGGCTATAGAACACAATTTATCTGGAAAGTTACTAGTAACTCATGTAACTTTTCCACTGACAAAATTTCTCAAGTTGTACAATAATGCTTTGATTTTCCCACCACTGTTTCCCATGCTACACATAATAGTATTTTATGTGTCAGGTATATTGGTATAATTAAAGAGAAATCTAAGTGAGCAGAACAAGTAAACTGAATAAGTGAATTAATTTCTTAAATCATCAGTGGTCGCTTGTCATCAATATTATGTGCAAATACCTCCCTAATTCATTTTTTTCATCTTTTGCCTCTATGGTTTACTTTGTTTACTGTATATACTCCTTCTGCTATAATTCTAAATATATCACTTCAGCCAATTTGGGCAATAGTCCTGAAACATTGAAGAGATCAGCAACATTACAGAAGACGGCATGCAGCAGGTCAATAATTTGGGGGATGGTGTTCTTTGTATATGATATAATGTTTCTCAATTGAAACAATCCTCATTTACTGTGCAATGTCTATACACAAGATCCATTTTAAATGAACTGTTGTCCAAATTTCCAGCTATGAGCTAAATTCATGGATCTTTTGACAGTCACTACAAGACAAGTCTTTGTTTCAGGCACAGCATCGATTAGAGGGGCCACTGTCATGACATTCAGAGGATAGTTATAATTGTAATAATGCTGAATAGAACGCAATTAGATTAAGTAGCCTATAGGGATTGGGTGACACAAGGAAACGCTACTGAAATGTAATTTTTTTCTACTCTTTCATTCAAGGTTTAAATTATGCCCAGGTCATTTGTGATTGAGAACTATCTGATGGTTGTCGGTATTCTCTAGGAAAATTAATTGAGGGTCACAGTTCTATTCTGAGTAAAAAGCAGAGCTGGACCTTCTGTATCTCTCTGCAGGATTCTGGGAACATTTGTAAGAAACGGTCTGTTTTGTAGTTATTTTAATGGAGATTACGTTATAGGGCAAACTGGCATGGGTTTTGAACATTGACCTATTTTTAAAAATATATATTTTCAAGAGAAAAAATACCCATGTATGTATCATTTTCACTGTATTGTTATCACCTTCAGAAATACTTTTAATCTGAAGTGGTCTTCCACTTTTTAGGTACACTTAAGTGCTTTTTCTTCTTTGGCCTTTTGACGTCTTTCAATAAGGTTATTTAATAATAGGTAAAACTTTTTATAATGAATGTTAGATTTATTTTTTTATTTAAATTGGAAATATTCTCCTTTAAGTTAAAAAATAATGCTTTTCTTTTAAGTAAAACATTTAAGTGGTAGCAAAGTATTGTTTTAATATGGTGCAAATGTGCTAACCAGGGACAATGAGCATATATTTGAAAATTTGAACTACAAAACAAGTGTGAGAGTATGTATGTAGGTGCACACACACACACTCACACACAAACTATTAACCATTCAATGTAAAACATTACTTATCATCAATGGGTTATCTTCTGACATCGCACTGGGATAGAACTATATAGTAAATAATGAATTGTGGGATGCAGCCAGGCTTGCAGAAAATAACTATTTGAGGGATGGTGCATGAACGGAAAGCTGTAATTTTGACAGGTGGCAAGGTGTCGTGTCACCAAGCCTTTCTAAAGCCTCATATCTCATACCTATTGATTAATGGCTCTAATTAAGGAATGAAATCAAGCATGTGAAGACAGGGGATCGCTTTAGGTCCTTGTTTGGTAGTTTTCTCTTCCTGGCACACAACTCATCCATCTAAATATCATTGCTCTTTCATTTATTACTGCTGTGTGGTAGCACAAGAGCAGCAGAAGGGGTGCATTCTGATCTTGTCCTGGTCCTGCGAAAATGTGATTTGGCAAGGACTGAAATAAGAGAACATGCCAGAACATCATTTGAATGAGTACTGCTGGGCGAAGCACTGCGCTTTCAAATGCTTTGATGGGGATTTGGGAGGTGTTCAACTGCCTTTGAAAACTAGCTATTATATTAGTTTAGATTCTTGGACTTGATCTCGCAAAGTTCTTACTTTCAAAGCTCTCAAATCTACGAGCTTAATTTCAAATCTTTTGTTAAGTTGATAACAAAAACCTCTTTAAGTGTGGCAGATGGCATTTAGATAGAGAAGAAAAATAAGCAGGTTATATTAATTAATTTTAAAGAATATCAGTCATGCTGAAACTGTACCTTCCCAGACTACTTACTAACAAGACCCCACATCTGACATTGTGCTACACAGCTAAACAAGTCCCAAAGGAAACTCCTGATCCTTTGGCCCTGCATTAAAATGTTGACTCCTTAGCAGAAATTCAGCTTAGGCTATTGGAGAGGGCCATCAGCTGGAGCCTGCAGTATACATTGCAAGATATTATCCTTTCTTTGTAAATCATTAGATAAATTGTGTTCAAATTGTATATCTTAATTTCTAAGAAAATTTTATAATAATTTTGAGTGTTACCTATAATATCATTGACAATGAAATTAATATTTCAGATAAATTAAACAAATTTATAGTTCTAAAGAAGTGTTCATCTATGTTGCACAGATTTTTAATCATGTGTTATATGGATTGAAGCGTGCAATTCAGATGAAACGAGGTTAATTCTGATTATTTAGCAAGAAGATATGTTATGTGGAATGTTCTAGTATTTTTCTTATTTGCTACTCTTATAATACAGAAGCATAAGATTATTCTGTGCCAAAATGCTTATTTAATTTTGTGTCTAGCCAGTTTTAAAGAGAGCATACTTGTATATTAAAACAATCTCAAATGGTTCCTTTTATTTAATCTAAACTATATGTTAACTTTTTTTTATAGAACCATAGTTTAGAATACATTAAATAGCTCTGAAAGATTAATTTAACAATGTATGTTGTCAACTTTTTAGAAGTGAGATAAAGTTTCTTCCTTTTATTCAGGAAACATAAAATACGTAAGTTGAATTAAATTAAATTAAATTTATAAAAATACAGATTGCTGAAATCATTAAGGACATCTCATATATTTGTATTTCCTTTACTTAGAATTTGAAAATTGGAAAATGACAATAAGGGAGAAGTTTTATTTTTCTCATGACATATTGATTATTAGGGTGATATGTGATGAAATTATTAGATACCAGATTCGTGTTTATTCTGGTATATATGTAACCACAGAAAAATATGCAATATGTTAAGAAATTTAAAATGTTTTTCTTTCCACATTTTTTCAATTAACTTACTTATACTGTTTTTCATTTATTAATTTTACACACTATCTTGTCTCTTTATTTTAAGAATATTTAAGACAGAAATCGTGATAAAATCATTGCTTACTGAAGCAAGTAGACATTGAATCCAACTATGCACATTAGAAAGATGTTACACACTGCATACTTTTAATAATGATCATTTAGAAGATAATTTTAGCATCCACACAAGGGAAAAATGGATTTTTGATGAGTTCTTATATGACCATATGTGGTATTAGTCAGTGTGAGGTATTGCTAGCAAGCTCATTGCTTTCAAAAATCAAAGTTAAATGGTTCATCTATCATCAGAATTTGTGTCTGGGCGACTTGTCTGAACATCAGTATGATTTATGGTTTGAATTGGAGGAGTCAACCATGCATGTTTCTCAGTTTATCGTTTTATGCTGTCTTCAATTAAATGTCTATAAACACAGTGATGGCTTTATGACATTGTCCATCAATAAAGACTATCAGATTTTGCATGAGAATATGCAATTTTCAGAAAAATAATGACCTTTTGACTTCTGTGTGCCCTGTTCTTCCTCTTAAACATATATATGGAGTATTACTTTATAGAAAATTTTATTACCCAATTCATCATAGTGAACAATTATGTATTTCTAGAATGTTCGTAATTATTTTTTAAGACTTTTTAAAAACACTTAATTCCCAAATTATGACAATAATTGAAGCTGAAGTTACGGCTCTCTGTTTTGCACATCGTATCATAAATGCTTTTATAGGAAGGCAAAAACAGCAGAAAAGAACATATCTGAATATTTTCTTGCATGCTGATTCAGTATTTGATTGTTTTATGGAATCAAAAGCGTTTAAGCAGGTCTTTGCTAAGAGAAAATAATGTATATGATAAAATTAAATTAAATTATTCTACATAAAGGATGAATCCTGGAAAATCTCGTGTTTTCATTCTCTCCAGGACATTGAATAATGATACTTTCAGTCTTCATATTTATGAATGTGGTGTGTAGTATTCACACTGGCAGCTTGTGGAGGTTGAATCATTTTCTGTGTAGCTGTGCCCTGATATTGCTGTTGGCAGCAATACACTGTAAAAAAGAATTAGTATTCTAGTTCTTAAAGCTATGTTGAATATCTTTTCAGCATATTTTCTAATAAAAACACAATGTAAAGGTTTTTATGTAACAAATCATCTGTGTGTAGTTTAAACACAAGAGAACAGAAATGAGACAATTAAGGTAGGCTTAGATATAAATTTAAACAAATACATTTTTGTGTGCATGCAATGGTTACAAGTATATGGTTTTCTTGTGTTGAACAAATTCTTTCTTCCTATCATATAACAAAAGTAGTGCATATGCGACAGGTAAGTGAGTCCACCAATCAATGTTATCAAGGTTCACATCATAGCATTGGGAGTGCACTAGGAGCCATGTACAGCTACAGATTGAATCTTGTATGTCATTATACATTTTGAAAAACACCTTTTATTTCTTTACTATAAATTAACTGCTGTTGAATCTATGCATAAATATTGGCACTCAAAATGACCTTTGACTTCAATTATCTAGATAATTCAAGCAAGTGAAAATTACATACAGGAATGTAACTACTAGATATGATTTTAAATAGCCAAAAATATCTGGCTATTTAAAAGAAACGTTTTGCATGCTCTAAATTCTGAATTATTGGAAAGTATAAATAGTTATAAAATTACCATGGGCCATATCCAGGCAGAAATATGAATATTTAACTATTGTTTTTCTTGTTATTACAAAGGGATTGGCATGCTACCCAATGCAGTTACTTACATCAGACAGTCTAAATCAGTCTGAAGACATATTCTGGAAAACAGAGATTTCTAGGACATGTCTAAAGTTTAGAATTCTCACTTTGATTGCATCTTCAGGAAAATGTCATCAATAATAAAGACAGTCCTCTTTTTAAGAGATGATTTGTAATTAAGAGACATTCTCTAGCATGAGCTGTAGGTTTTCGATTCAATGTTTTCCACAGAATGGTCTGTGGATATATTCTCTGAGGTTCAATTATCCTGGGAGAATATTTTAATTTTGCATCTTTATTTTTAAAACAACTAACCTAGGAACCAGTTGTAAATATAAAGTATTATTTTTCCGAAAGCCTAACTGGAAGTTATCCATAAAAATATTTTAGTTTCTTAGTCACTGTTTCTCAGACTTGACTGGATAATTTTTCTCAGGCATGGAACATTTTTCCACCTTAGCAGAGGAAATTATATCCTTTGATTTGAAAAACAGTGAGCTAAATAAATGCTTAGTACTTTTAAAATATTATTTTAAAATATGTATAACTTGAGGTGTAAGTAAGCCTTGAAGTAAAGCATTTAAAATAGTTATTCTATTCTTAATCACTGCATTTTCCAAATATCTGTTTTTCTATGATGTCGTATTTTGAAAGAAATGTTTGCTATGATTATGGAAAATAAGCTCTTGGCACCCGGGGGCCGTAATATCAGGCGCCCTCTTTTTGTTTTAAAGAAAGCATTTGTTTTTCTAATAATATAGATTTAGTACCCAACAGTTGAAAAATTTTAAAGTGTATAAGTAAAATAAATCTTTAAAATTACCTTAAACAACCCTGGTGTTTGTATGTATGCATGTGTGTGTAAGTGCGTCTTTGTGTGATTGAGATACTTTTGTTTATAAAGTTTATATGGTATTTTTTTTCTTAACACCATGTCACCTAATTTTCCTGTTATTCAAAGTTCTTCATAAAAATCTTTGTAAAGATCTTTTTGCATCCTATTTATAGTCTAGCCATGAAGTATTTAACCACTTTGTTATTATTATTCATTTACTTTTTGCAAACAATAAAGGAATACAGTCAAGTCACGGGATACAAAATCAATGTACAAAAATCGGTTGCGTTTCTATACACTAACAGTGAAGTAACAGAAAGAGAAATTAAGAATACAATCCCATTTACAATTGCAACAAAAAGAATAACATACCTAGGAATTAACTTAACCAAAGAGGTGAAAGATCTGTACACCGAAAACTATAAAACATTGTTGAAAGAAATCGAAGAAGACACAAAGAAATGGAAAGATATTCCGTGCTCTTGGATTGGAAGAGTTAATATCGTTAAAATGTCCACACTTCCTAAAGCAATCTACAGATTTAATGCAATCCCTATCAAAGTTCCAACAACATTTTTCACAGAAATAGAACAAAGAATCCTAAAGTTTATATGTTTCAATTTTTTGATATGATAAATTTTCAAATGAACATCTTCATAGTAGCTCTTTATTTCACTGTTTTACTATTTATTTATTTAGGCTAATACATATTAATGATACCCAAATATATAAAAATATATAGCAACATCTGTTACAATTGAGTACTTTTTCGTAAAATAGAGTTGCTGATTTTTCAAAGCAAATTTTGATTTTTACCTAGATTCTAGGAAATGCTGTCTAAACATTTAAAATTCCTGCAAAAACCCCGATTTTAGTCATTTACATGTAAAATCTTTAGCCATTTTTAGTATCATCTAAATATTACCTGAGAGAAATTATTTTAATTTTAATATCTTTGTCCTCCCCCTCATCTGGTCCTCACTGTGTGTTTAATTGGTACTCAAGAAACTTTATATGTATTTACGACATTAAATGTCGCATTTACGTTACGAGACTACCCTCTCAGCTGAAAAATGCCTCTTTTTGAGAATATGAGCATGAGTAGAAAGGCTTCCTATAGTAACTTTGAATCAATAGAAACATGTAAGTGCCTGTAGCTCATACCATACATTTCAAAAGCCTAAATAAATGGCATCCATTCAAGTCTGTTATATTGAAATCTATTGCACTTATAGAACATCCAAAGGGAAATAGTCCCTTCATTAAAACACATGAGATATCTGTTTAGAAATTAAGCTAAAATGTTTGTGCTTAATAGAAATTGTTTTAAATGATTTGGTTGCTGAAGAGGTGAAGCGGAGTCACAATTTGGAACCATATTTATTTTTGAACAGAGTAACTATTTAAATAACTTTTTGCACAATTTCTGAGAAAAGGACAACTTTTTTTATATTTGTGAATATGTAGACCTGGATATAATAGACGCTCTTGAAAGACTGGTTTTTTTTTCATATACCCATTATTCCAAATATAATGCTCGGATGACATTCATGATAAATTCATTTATTCTATGAGAAATTTACATAAATGCATGAATCAATGATAAGGATTTTTAGGTATCAATTTATACATTGTACATTCTTATTTTCAAGAGTTAGTGGACTGCTAAAAACACATGACCCAGATTAAAATTAGTTCAAAAATAGGGTGGGTACTAAAAATAATAATGTTTTTATTACTTCATAGGAAATATACTACCCGCTAAAAGCATTCTGAAAAATCTGGTTTTTGTTTATTTTGTTTTTTGGTTTCTTTTGTGTGTGTATGAGGAGTCTTGGAAAATAGGGCTGTAATGTGTCTGCTCAGCTGTGTTGATCTCTTTATTAAACTCACTTGTTCCTCCAACTTGCCTCCAGTCTCTTCATGACTTTTATATCAAGCAGAGAATTTAAATGTGTGTTTCTGTGTTGAAATTTTAATATGCAATGATGTTGTAGTTGATTCAGCCAAAGGGAATGCATAAAACAACATGGAGATTATATGATCGCAGAGGCAGAACCAAACCCTTAAGAGATACAATTGTTTTAGAAAGGTTAGCATGTTCTTTCATTTTTAGCTTCAGATTCATAACACGTCAAGTTCCCCTATTGTTTCTCAAGGAAAAAAACAGGAGAAATTTTTTGTGGTATAATATTGACATTCTTATACTTTTTTATTTAAAAAATACATCAGCGCCATCATGGTGGTTCTGTCCTTCCTGGTCTTGTAGGGCTTGGTGAAATAAAATGGATTCATTTCATAATAGTTTTGTTTTGTTTGTTTTGTGGATAAGCATGCTCCTTTTTGGAGATAGGCGTTTATTTAGGATAGGCATTTATTTCCAAGGAAAAAGGAAGGATATTTTCAAAATCATAATTTACTGACAGTAAGAAAGTATTTGGAAATAGGTACAGATGAAGGATTCCATGTAGTTTATGAGAAGTATGTCTTTAAAAGTTTTTGTATGACGATATCCAGTAGAAGTGTAGGTTGTTCATAGCTGTGATTGGACTGACCACATTTAAGTAATGGATATATGCAGAACCCTTGTTTATTGAAGATGCAATAAATGACAAATATAGCAGAATAAAATATCAAAAACATTTTTTCTTAGGTATATTCAGAAAAAAGGAGCAGTCTGGCATTATTCATGGTCCTGTAGTGTCTTCTCTGCCTTATGTGTTCAGGGGCCTTTTAGCTATCAACTAGGTCAGCCGTCTCCAGCTATGACCAATATCACAAAATGGAGGTGAGAGTCCTAATAAATTCTGTACATTTGTACATGTCTCTCTCTCTCTTTTTTCTTTTTTTTTGCTTAAGAAGATGCTCCCTGAGCTGACATCTGTTGTCAATCTTCCACTTTTTTTGCTTGAGGAAGATTCACCCCGAGCTAACATCTGTGCCAATCTTCCTCTGTTTTGTATGTGGGTCACCACCACAGCTTGGCCACTGGTGAGTAGTGTAGGTCCATGCCCAGCAACTGAACCCTGGCCGCTGAAGTGGAGTGCACCAAACTTAACCACTAGGTCACAGGGCTGGCCCCTATACCTGTCTCTCTTAATTCAAGCCACCTTGGATCCACTGGATCTTAAAAGTCAATGAAATATCATAGTATATTTTGCAGTTGCCCTAGGTGCTTGGCACCTCTTGCAGAGATGCTTCTGCTCTGGTCTCGTTTCTAGAGTGTTTTTGATTCTTATCTCCATTTTCAATTCAGAATTCCTCTTCTGCACTTTGTCCTTAATGATTCTATTTTCTTCTTTATCTCTGTTCCTCTTTGTGGACTGTGGCTACCATTCAATAAACCAGTGTCACAGACTTTATTCACTTTGATTAGGAATCTCTAACCTACTTAGATTTTTGGGATCTAATCCTTCCCTGGCACAATCCATATTTGGATAATATTATGTATTAAAATAAATATGGAAAGAATGCTTTTTTAAAAATCAACTATTCTTTTGACATATATGGGTGTGTAGATCTCTGTCTGTTAAAGATGCACATGTATCTCTCTGAAGAGGTCATCAGTTGTCCTACTTTTCTAGACTGTAATTTTCATGCAGGCAGGGATTTTTGTCAATTTGGTTTTTGATGTATCCTAAGCATCTAGAATAGTTTCTGGCTTATATATGAAACACTCAATAAATATTTATCAAATAAATCAGTATTATATTAAGCACACATCTGTTCATAATTTTCTGCATATATTTTATCTCTCTGTAAATAGAGAAGAGTGCATACAGGGAACTGTGAATAAACCAGACAGTTCTGAAAAAACAGCAGATGTATAAAACTAAATGATCTAAAATATCAGCCCCTCTAGTCCAAATTATAACCAGATAGAACCATGATTTAACAATATTTTCAAGATGGTGGATTAACCAAGAGTTCCAAGGGAGATTAATTGCATGGCCTTGATCCCTCATTTCTTGAAAGAAGAAAACAGTGGAAGACTTACTGGTTATAAGGGAATATCAATAAGAAATAATAACCAGTAAACCAACTCATGCCATCCTTTGACTATCACCCTCTGGACTTGGCAGGGAAGAAGGAGCATGAAAATGGGCAAGAGACAGAGAAAAGGTAAAGACTGTATATCTAAACTGCTATACTTCGTATAACTCAAACTCTCCTGTGTTGTAGCCTAGAGTTGCAGTTGGAGGTAAAATAAAATAGTTCCTCCTACATTGACTCTAACTAGATCCTTGGGAAGATGGCAGACTGCATGTGGGCTGACTAAGAATTAGAGCTGGTTGATTTTAATTTGCTTATTTAAGAATTTGGAGGTTTGTACTATTTGGCTTTGATTACCAAATGAGGAACGTGTCTCAGATGATGCAGGCTCAGTGAGCTGAGGAGTCAAAAGAAAGATTTCTTGGACTCTTGAGGTTGGCAGTAGTTCTCTTTTATTTAGAGAATAGTGTGGAATAGCATGGGGACAGGACCCATGGGCAGGAAGAGCTGCTGCAAACCTGGGTTGAGGGTAGGGCTAAATTTAGGGCGTAGGTATGTGAGTTATCTCTTTACAAGACAAAGAATATGTAAAAAACGTTGTTAAAATGGCATCAGTGCAGGTGGGGTCTGGTTATTGAATGGTCCTATAATTTTCAGATAAGAATCAAACCAGATTAAGTAAATGGCTGAAGCCACCACCTTAAATATTATTTTTAGCTAAAGACAAAGGAGGATGTTGAGGGTGGAGGGAGAGTGGATTATGGGAGATTACCACACAAATACAGTAAACAAGATGCAGATTTAAGTCCTTGCCTTTGGCATTGATTAAGAGTTTCTAGAGATAAGGTCATCCCCCTCCTTCCTGGTACAGAAAGGGAGACACCTTTACAGATGGAGATTTCTTTTACAATGTAAATGTCTCTTAACAAAGGGTAAGTAAATTCTACTCCTCAGACCCTCCTTCCTGTCTGCAGTTTTAAAAAGCAACCAGTCTAAAATAATCCTCATCATCAGAGGCTTATGAGCCCAGGAAATTCGTTTGCAAAAACAGAGTAATGACAGTGGGAAACCAACACAATTTATATAGGTTATCTCCCATAATGTGCATAACTCAGAGAAATAGATATTATTAATCTCAGAGTATAGACAGTGAAACTAAAGTCTAGAGGCAATGAAACAACTCGTAAAATATTTAGCTGGCAAGTAACAGGACTACTCTGAGTCCTAAAATCTTGGATGAAAGCTTTCAAATCTTTGCTTCTTTTGTCTCTCCTTATAAGCACATCCAGTTAGATAAGATGAGATAAAATCAAAATGAAATGATGCCATGCCAAACATTTCAGTTTACCGTACTTATTATAATACTTTCTTGTTTTGAGGTTCCTAGTCCTATCTATAGATTTATCTTCCAAGTCTCCTTGGAAGCACTTATTAGGAAAGGAATGCTAGCTTTATACAAACCAGAAAATATACTATTATCTCTTATATTTGAAGCCAAAGAAATATTAATCATTTCAAAATGAAGAGGGTAGTAGTTGTCACTTACCAGAGCTGAGTTTATTGCTGTTTTACATTTCACATACCTGTTGAATTTCTACTGTGTGTGAAATTAGTTTTTGAGAGAAAATCCAAACATAAGAGAAACCTCTTATTTGTCAGGCCTTTTGAAACTATCGTAGTTTTATAAACAAGAATGAAAACCCTAAAGAGTCCTCTATATGTGAACTATTGCTATAATATAAATTTGTTTACTTTCACAAGTTTAAGGTTTTATTAATACACAATTTTTACATTAAAATGTCTTTATGTTCTCCAAATCATTCATTCAAAGACTATTCCAGTATCTACTATAAGCCAAGCAGAGTTCTTGGTGCTGGGAACACAGTAGTGAACAAAACAGAAAAATCTGTGCCGTTATGGAACTTACATTCTAGTGAGGGCAAAGGACAATAACCAAATAAATAAGTGAAATATATTATGTGGTAAATGGTGATAAGTATATGGAGAGTAATAAACTAGGGGGAATTGACTATGTTACATTTCTGTTATAAAATTATAATAAATGTGCTTATTGCCAAGTGATCTTTCTTTACTCATTGCTATTATTTAGCCAAATATTTAAATTATCCATTAGAATACATGCTATCTAATGTTCACTTGTCCCCCCAGAATACTTTGAGCCCCCTTCTTTCCTAGCTGACAGGCACTGACCGGTTCGGGTTTCATAAAGCCTCCTTTACCCTCAGGGCCCTGGTGGTGTTCAGCCAGTGGAAGTGTCTACGTCCGAGGGAGGTGTGCAGCTGGGGCTGTTTGTTCTCCTGATCGTTTGTTGTGAGTTGGCTGTGCCTCTCTGCTGAAGGCCACAGCTTCTGAAGCATCAGCTCCTCTTCCCTTATAGCTTCAAGCCCAGGAGTGATAGATAAGGCTCTTACTATCAATGCATTATTCTGTTGGTTTCTTTTATCCCAGCCACATCTTTGTAAATAGTCTCTTAACTATACTAAACTTTCTTTGAATTACCCACTCAGAATATTCCATCTGTTTTCTACCAGGAGCCTGGCTAATCTGAGTATCTAACACACTAACTGCTTATTTACTGGATGGAATCAAGTCTACCATCCCAGTGGAAAAGCAAGGCAGGAAGTCAAGAAGAGACTGCAGTGAGAGGCTTTCCTTCCTGAACTGAGCCATGGAATAGATCCAGGCTGGGAGCTACACACGGCTCTTATCCATCTGGGGTGGTGAACTCCACCTGCCTCGTGGGTCCTCAGATTTCTGGATCTACATAGAGAGAGTAGGAAGCAAAAAGTCAGATGATAGGGCAAAATGTTAAGTTTTCTTTCGATTTATTTTTGTAGTCTCCCAATTTATATGCAAAAACAGAAATTTTCACATATGAGAAATCTATATTCCTCAATATTTTTATTTATTTTTTAACATTCAGATTTTCATATATATAAAATGTTTTTCTGTTCATATTTTCTCTACCTTCTACAAAACACTTCTTGATCTAATAGTGGTGATTGTGATTTCAACTGTTATATTTATAGCATGTGCCAATGAAAACATAATCATAATTTTGCTATAAAATTGGATAGAAGAACTATTAAAACTCCTTCATATGCATTATAAACGTTAATTGAAATCAAGTTCACTAAATGCATAGGTGAAAACACATTGAAGGATTAAAAAGCTTTTGCATTTTATCAAGAATTCTGCCTCTGTAATGGGATCGGTGAGCATGTTTTCAAATCAATGGGACTTTATTTTCTCAATAAATTACTGCTGTCCCTCTGAATTTTTGATGAAGAGAAATATGGTAAAGGGAATCATAAGAAGATAAACTTGCATATCAAGTTGTTAGAGTACCAATCGGGATTATGTCTGAGAGAGAGAAAAATAACTACAAGGCAAAGCAAAAGTGACTTTTTCAAATATAGGGTTTTTAAAAGAAAATTATTCTGAAATAGCCTAAATTTTATGATTAGTGTTTTGTGATGAAATATTTATATTAATTGATCCGTAAGTAGTAATGTAACTATCAAATATTTACATTAATTGATATATTAATATTAATTTAGACCCTTAGTATAAGTTATCTGCTGACTACATGGAAAGTATATACATTAATATATCTTAAATATCTCATAATCTGTACAGTTACTGCCATTTATAAATGTTAAACTGCTAGTTTAGAGAAATTATTCAAAATATTTCTCTACGTGGTGGGATTTTAAAATATTCTTTTGAAATTTCACATCTCTTTAACAGGCAAAGTCTGTATATTTTAATATTAAATTTTCTGAATGATTTCTAAGTAATTTAGTAATACTATTATTTCCAATGATGGGAATTATAATCTGTGTTTATTCTAATAGTTAATTTTTAATTACTTTATTAACATTTTTAGTGACTATTATAAAAACAATTCTATTAAAATCCACGCAACATTAATTTGAACATGTAATTTATATTCCTCTGTTAAGGATCCAGACTTCATTACATCTTTGTGATAGAACACTGCAATGTGTATTTACCTGTGCATTTAATTCTATTTTTAAAAACACATTATTTTAGAGGGAATAGGGGGAGTGAGTATTATCATTTAAGGAGTAAATGAGCGATGGGGGTGGGGAGGTGGCTAAGGGCACAAGCAACACCACATTTAACAACGGAAAAAATGCACACTAGTCTTTAGTAATGAGAATATTTAACGTGTGATGTGCAATATACTTATAAATATTTGTGTATTTGAAATAAGAGTAATATTGCTTAATAAGCAGGAAGCATGACTAATTCAATTAGAGGTAGAGATATTCATTCAGACAAAATAAAAGTTAACTTATCTGACTATTGACTTTCATATAGTAAATAAATGGCTTATGCTAAATTGAGAACACGTTCTACGAAGCTCATGCAGTAAGAGCAAGATATGAGATTCTACACAGTATATAGGTTTTGGTGAACATGAGATGAAGAAATTATATGATCCCATAAATAGTATTTTTTTCAACTTTGGAGTGCTGAAAAAGATAATTTAAAACATCCCTGTGAGGCACAGAGGACCTTGAAACACATTTAAAGCATTTCTGAAAAGCTTCAGAAAATATTCTAAGTGGGGGAAAAAAATCCCTGTTTAAGTGGGAAACATTGCAGATTTGTGCCGTGGTCCATGTAGGTAATAGAGAAAAATCTGAAGGTGAATGGGACAGGTTGAGAAAAGTATTATGTTGACTTTAAAGCTAAGAGATTGAAATCCGAACCATGACATAGCCTAGAAGTTGTACTTGAAACTTCTTCTTTTTTTAAAATTTGTGGCTGGAAGGGCTCTGATCCCCATCTCTGATAACAGCAAGAGGATAAAGCCTTGGGCTAAGTAAGCATGTGTTATTGGCTAATGTTTCATACGTAGTTCTATCTGAATTAACAAAAAGAGTTTTCTGTTTCCTGTGGGTAGAACTGAACATAATATTGAGAATGTGAGCTATAATACTGAGAATTGTGAGAATTTACAAATAGGCCTTAGTATCTTCATCGAAGAGCCCACTGAAAGTGTAACAATGGTTTCCTCTATCATGAACTTTTTAAAATGTTAGTTTCACTGATATTACTACTTATCATTTTAGTGTATGGGTAGGAATTATTTAAAAACATTTTCAAGTGGACTTGTCTCCTTTGTTTTTAATTCACTTATTCCACAATTTTGACCAGGATGCCCAGGTTGGCAGTGAGGATATGAAGATAAGGACTCCAACCTCAGAATCTATTAGCAGAAACAGACAAGAATAGTAATTAGCACAATGCCGTATAGTGAGTCATATAAGGGTTTATACGTAGATTGTCCTGGAAGGATAAGAAAAGGTTCAGGGGAAGAAGACCCAGAGGTGCTTGTAAATGTCTGGAACATGTTCAAGAAACGGAAACTTGGTTTTAATGAGATGAGTTGACGGTAACTAATCAAATAGGAGGGCAGGAGAAGGAGAAGCTTTACATTGAAATAGCTCTTTTGAAAACATTTCATTTATTAAAAATAAATGTTCTATCCCAGAGACCATCAATGTAGTTTGAAGGAACTATAGTGTGTCCACTCAATGGTAAAGCTCTGAAAGGGAACAAGGCACATCTCTGTAGACTATTATGAGTTGAATTCTGGGATATGTAACTTGGCAAGGTAAACCAGTAAACAGATAAATAAGGCAGAACTGTGTGTAGATTATGCAAATGTTTACCAGAGAAAGAAGGAGGTGTGTGTGTGTATTTAAATAAATAATCAATGGAATGACAACCCAAAACTTCTTAAAAATGGTTCCCTATGGATGCTGACTTAACCACACAGAGAGAAATGATCTCAAATGATTTATGCAATGGGACAAAAAGAGACTGCAAAGAAATCTTAACCTGTTTTTATTAATCATATTGTCAGCAATAACGTAGTTACTGTAATTCTGAAACTATTATACAGTGATAGAGCAAAAAAGCATTTATGTTCATGTCACTCAGAACCAAGAAATTCAGCAAAAGAAAAACAAATTACAAATATAAAATCAAGACCTTATGTAAAACCCTGTATTTCTAAATTCGAATTGAAAATCAGCACGACTGATGTATTTTCTCTGGAAAAATACTATTTCTATATCATATCAATATAAAAACCTAAGGGCAATTACCAACTCAGTACCATAAACACTTCACATTCTAGATTGTGGTCTTTAAATCTCATTTTCCCCAAAGAACTAGGGATATCTAGGGAAGTGGCTGATTGCTGGTTTAGGACAATAAATGTTCAAGATGGGACTAGAAAATCTTGATGCATTGGAAAGTGAGGAAACTATCAAAGATTCCTGAGGTCATATCAAAAGGATTGAAGCTCTCAGTGCTATAAGAAGGCCATCTACCTGGATGGATCCTCGTTCACTCTCTGTAGTACTGTGTACTCAGACACGCAATCGCTGAATGTGGGATACGAAATAGCATTGGGAAAGGTGAGCTACTTAATTTCAGTACCCAATGTGAAATTAAAATATGGACCTTTGTTCAAAATGCTAGAAGTGAAAAAGATTGTCAAAGGTTCTAAAAGACGAAAGCTTTTCGTTTCTTCTGAAAAAAAAAAAAGGATCGAAGCCAACTTGAAGGGGCTCATTCTGGCTAAAAGATAGGGCAATTTGACCATAAAAATAACTGCAGTTGATTGAAAGACAGAAAAATATTAAAATCTATGTCATAATTTGACATTAAAGATAACCCTCACTGGTTACATTTGGAGATTGCTAGGAGACTAACTTATTATTCTGTTTTGTTTTGTTTTGTTTTTGAGGAAGATTAGCCCTGAGCTAACATCTGCTGCCAATCTTCCTCTTTTTGCTGAGGAAGACTGGCCTTGAGCTAACATCTGTGCCCATCTCCCTCTACTTTATATGTGGGATGCCTACCACAGCATGGCTTGACAAGTGGTGCCGTGTCCACACCCGGGATCCGAACCAGTGAACCCCAGGCTGCCGAAGCAGAACGTGAGAACTTAACCGCTGTGCCACAGGGCCGGCCCCAAACTTATTATTCTGAATACTAGTAAATAAAGAGAGAGTGAAATGTTTATTCTGTCTTCCTATAAAACAATATCTGAAAATAATCAAATTATTGACAATGTAAAATATTTAATAAAAGAATGCCAGATAACAAATGAATAAAAATCATAGAATATCACAATTTTATAATTTCCAATAAAATAATGGATTTAGACAATGAGCATCAATGGCTGAGAAAATTCTTAGATGAAAAGTTTATTAGGAACTTTAAACCTAACATAATGATCAGTTTTAACATAATATAAAAAGAAAATATAAGCCCTTATGGGCCTTTGAATATGATACAATAAGAAGTACTCAATGCCATCTGTGAAATATTCTGCAAATAAATAAAGTAATTAAACAAATAGCTTCTAGATCTAACGGCTATTAAAAGAAATTACAGAGGTCAAAGAAAAGTGTTAACATCTCAGGAATGCAGTTAGCAAAATCCAGAATGTGGCAAATTCTGCAGGACGATCGAACAGTTTGCTGTTACTGCATATTCAGTGGAAGCAGAATTCGACAATTATCTAATGACTTTGGGACTTGGGGAGTAAATTACTCATGTAGAAGGAAAGGAATTAAGGGAGTAACATTTAGTATGTTTCTTAACACTCCATATTTGCTAGCAGCATTTATGTATTTGTAATTGTTTGTTGAAGAGCTCTCTTCTCTTCTAGCTTATTAGGTCACAAGGATAGGACCAAGTCATCTTGTTAACAGCGCCATCTCCAACACCAATTAGAGTCCATGTGACATGGAGGTGCTTTATTAAATTTTGTCAACTGAAACAAACCAAATGAGACCTGAGGAATGGACACATAAAAATTCTACCTGTCTAACAGAGCCTAGGAAATTGATCTCCTAGACAAGCTGGAGGAGCGCTTTGTCAGCACCAAAAATTTCTTTTTCATACCTATTATATATTCTGTTATTGTCCTCAGATGTTATTTAGTTAAGACTACATTCTTAAATATAATACAATGGGAGAAAAGCTTGAGGAAACGTTTTCTACTGCAATATTGATAGAACAAAAAACTTATTTCCACATATATATTTTATAATCTATCTTCAGTTACCTTCTCTTCCATACAGCCAATCCATACAGATTTCTTTATTCATGCTTCATTCTTCAATAATCTCAGAATTTGCCACAGTTTTTTATGTTGTTCGTTTGTTAATGCTTCCTTTGCCCAGCTTTTCTCTGTTTGGTGGATTATTACTTAAAATGTAAAAGTTATTTGTATGCCATCTCTGCTGTGGAGCTGGTCTTTCCAAACTACACCATCATGAACTAATATCTCTTCAGAAAATTTTGCTCGAACCTCAATTATAGCACTGTTCCCATTTGTATCATAATAATTTATTTACATATTAGCTATATTGAGAACAGTATGCATTATTCTTATGCATATTTTTATCCAGAATATACAGGGCAATAACAGGAAGTTAATAAATGATTGCTCATGAGTGAAAAGAGAGAAATCACTAAAATCTAACTTCTTAATAACGATGTTATAGATATAGTTTCATATAAACATAAAAAACATATAAACATGCTTTGCTGTTTCTTGATTTCACTAGGGTATTTGATAATGCCTCTAAAGATTTTGGGGGGAGCAAGATTGCAAAAAGTAAGCTAGATCTTTATTAAACTGAAAAATGGACATGTTTGCAATAAAACACAAATTGTGAAAAGAGTCTCGTGTGCAAATGGAAAGCATGTTTATGTGGATAATAAAGATGTGACATTTCTAAGAAAAATTTTCTCTCATATCTGAGGGTCTCAGTATGGTTATGAATAAAATTTTGGGAATTTTGAAAATCTTTTCATTCTCACTCTGGTGGGCATTATGTGACTTAGAGAGGATAAAAAATTGTATTTGCTATAATATTTCATCAGTCTGCGTCCAGTTAAGAGAGAGAGAAACCACACAGTAATTTGAACAAAAAAGTTTAATATAGAAAATTATCAAACTATGACAAGGGATTGGAGTAAGGAGGGATTGGCTAGTAAGAATTAACAAGAACTCTAAAAAAATGTGGCCATATCAGATATAACATGTGATATAATAGGAGATACATATGCATGAGTTTGCTAAGGCTACTATAACAAAATATCACACCCTGGGTAACTTAAACCACAAAAACTTGTTTTCTCAACGTTCTGGAGGCTGCAAATTTGAGATCGAGGTGTTGGCAGTTTTGGCTTCTCCTGAGGCCTCGCTTCTGGACTTGCAGGTGGGTTTCTTCTGGCTGTGTCCTCACATGGCCTTTCCTCTATTTGTGTGCATCCCTGATGTCTCTGCTTGTCTGGGTTTCTTCTTCTTATAAGGACCCCAGTTCGATTGCATTGGGGCTCACCCTAAGGGCCTTATTTTAACTTAATTACCGCTTTAAAGGCTCTGTCTTCAAATACAGTTACCTTCTAAGGTACTGCGGGTCAGGACTTCAACATACAGATTTTGGGGAGACACAATTCAGCCCATACTACACCATCCTACAACACCCTATAATACCATACTACAGCTCACTGTGCTACGCTATACCACACCATGCCACGCTGTACCGTACTGTACTGTACCATGCTATACCATGCTATACTGTACTATACTATACCACACCATGCCACGCTGTACTGTACTACACTATACCACGCTATACCACGCTGTACTGTACTATACTGTACCTCACCATGCCACGCTGTACCGTACTGTACTGTACCATGCTATACCATGCTATACTGTACTATACTATACCACACCATGCCACGCTGTACTGTACTACACTATACCACGCTATACCACACTGTACTGTACTATACTGTACCTCACCATGCCACGCTGTACTGTACTACACTATACCACGCTGTACTGTACTACACTATACCACGCTGTACTGTACTATACTATACCACACTATACCACGCTATACTGTACTATACTGTACCACACCATGCCACGCTGTACTGTACTACACTATACCACGCTATACCACGCTGTACTGTACTATACTGTACCTCACCATGCCACGCTGTACTGTACTACACTATACCACGCTGTACTGTACTACACTATACCACGCTGTACTGTACTATACTATACCACACTATACCACGCTATACTGTACTATACTGTACCACACCATGCCACGCTGTACTGTACTACACTATACCACGCTATACCACGCTGTACTGTACTATACTGTACCTCACCATGCCACGCTGTACTGTACTACACTATACCACGCTGTACTGTACTATACTATACCACACTATACCACGCTATACTGTACTATACTGTACCACACCATGCCACGCTGTACTGTACTAGACTATACCACGCTATACTATGCTGTACTATTGTATACTGATCACCACCCCTCAGGCTGAGACGGAACACTCAAGTAAGTACCACTTTCTCCCCAAGGCTCGCACCCAGACCTTGGTGGAGAAGGCCTGCGCACTGCGGAGTAGAGAAGTTGATGTGGTGCCCCGCTGGTGGAATTTGCCAGAGGCTGAATTTTGGAACTGCTGGAGATTGGCCTTCTGGGTTGCAGGAGAAAGCCGTGAACAGGAAGGTGTTTGGCCAGAGGCAGTCTGCGATAAAACCCCCAAAAGCCTTGCGGAAGAAAGCCGCTGGCCGCCGCATGCTTCTGACAGGCAGGCCCTGCAGGAGCCTAGCGCTGGAGAAGCTGGGACTGCAGGAGCCAGCCAAGGGAGCACATTGAAATCGGGAAGTGAAAATCTTTCCTCTCCAGACCTTCTAGTGACAAAGCTTCAGTGCCAACTGGCAAAGGAAAAACATTTAAAGGGCCCACATCCATTTTCACAGATCGGTCAAGAAGTGTGAATGCAGTATGGACAGATTCCATAACTGGCACAGACGTGGTTCAAGCGAGTTTAGAAAAGAGGAATGAGGGTGATGATAAGTAAATTAGTGTATCACATTGAGAAATAGCACAAAGAAGAGAGGAGAAAGGCTTCTACCTGGGAGACAAGAATTTAAGAAATAGAAATTACCTCTTCCCATTAAATAAAATGATTAGTTCCTTATTCTAACATTTATTGATAAAAATATCCCTAAGCAATTACTGGAGAAAAATCTTTTTGCTAGAAATCCGTTTATCATCTACTTCTCTGTCTATCTATGTATCTATCTATCACCTGTCTGTCTCTATGTCTATCCATCCATCTATCCATCTATCTGTCATTTACAGTGAATATATATATACACACACGCACGCAGTGAAAGTATCATGAGGTGGATAAATGAGGAGTATTGGTGTGTAAGAAGTACAGTTTTTAACTTATTGACTGCTTGACAAAGGACAAAGTAACGTGAAGAAAGGGAGAAATTGATGAAATAGATTTTTCTTTGTTACCAAAATAATTTTGTAATGAAAGCCTTTTTTTCATTTTTTGCAAGTTTCTTTTTGTTATAAGAGTGTCCTTACTTCCTGCTTATTTGTTTTTCATGCCAATTTTTTTTTGCTTTTTTCACTTTAGAGGACCCTTAAAAGCATACTTCCTAAATTGTAGTCTATGTATCTCTCGGGTTCAGGATATACATCTGAAGGATCTGGAACTTTTCTATGGTATTTTTTTCCTTTCATTTTGTTCTTCCATTTATGTGATAATGCATAGTTGAAAATACAAGAAGATTTTGGATCAGTTGGATGCTAGTTTAGTAGCAGAATGATCTTACATTGAACACGCAAATAAAACTCAGGCACTGAAACTGATCTCATGGGCAATAGTTAGTTTTACTTCAATAGCCAATGGCTAAGTGAAAAGAACTGCAACAAAGTTCACGTATTAATGATAATAACTGAAAAAAGAAAAACTGTCATGTTGTTCAAATGATCAAAGTTTATGGAGTAGTTTGAATATAGACCAGTGGAAAGAGTATATGATGGTTAATTTTGTGTGTCAACTTGACAGGGCCACAGGGTGACCAGACATTTGGTCAGACATTATTCTGGTTGCATCTGTAAGAGCGTTTCTGGATAAAATTAGCATTTGAATTGATAGGCTGAGTAAAGCAGATCACCCTCCCTAGTTTGGGTGGGTTTCATCCAATCGTTTGAAGGCCTCAATCATCCCAAGGTTAGACACTGTGACTCGGTTTACATCAAGTTGCAGAAGTGGGTTATGATGACAGATTTTTAGGAGTTGGTTTTTTGTTCATTTGTGAGTTCTGTTTTTTTTGTTAATGCTCATGTCCTTATTTCAATTTCTATGTATATGTTTGAACTGTTTTATATCTTTGAGTAGAGGCTTATCAATAATAGTTTAGATACAATGATTATCATTAGTCAGGAGAAGAAAAAGGAACTGAATTATAACAAGTGCATTGGGAAATACCCACAAGCCACAATCTAAATTAGATATGAGGCAGACCAAACAAGCAATGACACTAATGGCAGTCATTTGAGCAGGTGAAAATCATCCATAAATTATGTCATGTCAGAAAAAGGAAGAAAAAAGCTTGAGAATCACTGGTGTAGAGTAGAGGATTAAGAAAAGCATAAGCTATTTTAGACAGTTTCACTGACAACGCAATGCTCATAAGGATCATATCTAAGCATCTATGCCAGTTATTTATAGCTGAATAAGACACTATACCAAAATATGGTGGTTTAAAACAACAGTAATTTTATTATGTTTCATGATATTTTGAATCAGGAATTCAGGCAGGCATCAACTGAGAGATTCTTCTATTCCCTGTGACATGAGTGTTACTCTTGCAATCCAACTGATGGATGGGCTGGTGGAGGGTTCAAGATGCCTTCACTCACATGTCTTGTGCCTTTGCAGCAATGACTGGAAAAGTAGACTCCACTGGGTTATCACAAGAGCCTACTTTGTGGCCTCTCCAACACAGCTGTCTCAGGGGAATCTGGCTTTCTACATGGAAATTCAGGAATCTCAGAAATAGTCTTCCAAGTCCGAGATTGTCACTTCCATCACATTTCATTGGTCCAGCATGTCATTAAAGTCAGCCTGGAGTCAAGAGAAAGGGAATTTGATGCTGTCTCTCAACAGAAGGGGTAACAACTTGTATCCATCTCAAATCTGCTATAGCTACTACTCTCAATGGTGGGTTTGTACGTATGTTAACATAAGGGGTTTCATTGTCACATCTTTGAAAGTGGCGTACTTATGAAAACAAAGAGTCTGAGAATAAAGAGGCTAATAAAAACTGTACCACCTAATGTGTACCTGAAAATGCTTTGATTTCATAGTACTTGAAGTATAGAGTATGTATATATATATATACGATGCAATCATATGTTAATCAGTGCAAGTACATTGTCATTTTCTCAGCCAGTGAAACAATTATTTCTTATATTTCTTATATTGCATATTTGTTAATATGTTTTTGAAAGTAAAGAGAAGGAAACTTATCAATATAACTAAAACTTTTAAATAAGATTACACTTTAATTGTATATTTTAAATTACGTTGGCACGCCCTGAGGCGCAACATTATGAGCTACAATTAAAACAGCAGAAGTAAAGGAATGTGTGAGTACAAAGAGCTACAGGACGGATTGTGTAAATTATTTCCCTTCTTAGTACTCATTTAGTATGTGTCATTTTAAATACTCTGTTATATTGGCAGCTCTAAGAAGCTTTGCTGGGACACACATTAATTTTAAAATCACTTTTTTTCTGAGAAAATTTACATCTAAATATATAAAATATTTATATCTCTAAACGTTACATATATGTCCTTTGAATTGATAGACATGTACAGAAAAAAATATAATTTGTAATTCTCCCACTCACAGACATAGAGAATGGTATGTATCCTTCTACAAAAGAACTGAGTTCTGAATGACTTCTTGATCACTGACTTTGTTCCATGATCTATAAACTAGCCATTTAAAAATATATAAATTATTAATTTTGACAAATTTCCTTATAACATTACAATATCTAAAATACTAAACCAGTAAGACCTGAAGATGAAAGAAATAAACCTAATTTTCACTATGCCCATTAGTAGAAATGCAATTTGCCCCAAACTGTTGGAAGTTTTTCAGTGCAAAGTGACCCTAAGAGCTAACATTTCTGAGCTCTCTCCACATCTCCTTCACTCCTTCCCCGGGGAGAAAGATTGGTGGGTTGGGAAGGAGAATCTGCACATGCATGCACAACCCCCTTCCTTTTCATCTCTCTTGGGAGCATATTGCCCCTTGGGAGAAACGGTCTCTGTTTGTTCATGTTATAGTTCTTACATCCTGCGCCAACGCTATGATTGGGGGAGGGCCCGCACTATTGAAAGGGAGGGGGAGTTAGTTCAATTCAGAGTGTTGGGGCATTTGGAGAACAAAATCTACATTCTTGGGAGGGCTTTGGCTGGGGTCTGATTTGTGGCTTTGGCTTTGACACTGGACTTTAGTGCGGGGGCAGGGCATTTTGACTTTGGCATTATATCGGCTCCTTTTAAGCTGGTTTAAGCATTAGGACTTACATTATTTAGGCTACAGAGAGGGCTCAGGCGAGAAGGCATTTTTGTGTAGATGCTCGACTATTTCTATAGAAGAAAGGCTGCACTTACCAGACCTTACTTAAAGTTCTCGGGGCCTCAAAATAGTCCTGGCTTTAAGATAATGCACAAGAGACTCAACCAGGGGCTGACCTTAAGCAAAGATTTGAAAGTGTTTCAGCCACGTTGCTAGTCTCCTGGGTTGTAGGATAGGCTCAAGCCTTGTTTACCAACAAATGTTGATGGCCAAGAGCCTTGGAAAAAATAAAGATCACACAGTTAGCTCGAGGTAGCAGCTTAGGCTATATATGGACCAGCAGTTTGGCATTGAACTACACAGATTACGGCCTCAGCACCCAGGAGTGGGTGCCATGAGGCTCTCCACAGACACTGGAATCCCACAGAGCCCAAGGAAACAGGAAAGCTAATCCAATGATTCAATTAAAAGGAAATAATTTTTACACCTTCAGTTCTTTTATTTGTTGTATTTAAACTCCAATAAAGTTTTACGTGGATTCCATAGCTCTAAAGAGGTTTTAGCTGTATATTTTTAGTGCAAAGCCTCATTAGTCAATGCTAAATTGAATGCTCCAAAATCCATTCTAATTCAAGGTTGAGAGAGGAGCTATGAAGAGGCAAAGCTTGATTTATTAAAGCTCTTATGTGGCTTCAACTCTGTCCCCAGCAAGTATCCTCAAGTTGGTTCTCAACTGATTAATTACATGTAAGAGGAAAATTTTCCTAAGAAGCAGCTGTTAAGTCAAAGTGATTCCAAAGAATGAGGCAATGAGAACAGAATGTGGATGCTCTGTTACTAAAACCCAGGCTTGAACTTGTGCAGTTTCACCGCTCTGTCCGTATCCCAACATGTTCAAAGAGATCATCAGCTTAGCTCATCTTTGAGTGTTCTGGTTTTGTAACTTTCAAGCATTTAGATGTGAGTCTTTATCAGAAAAATGAACATCTATGAGTTACCGAATTTAGATATGGTAGTTTTCATAAGGTTGTTTTTTTTTTGTGAGGAAGATTCATCCTGAGCTAACATCTGTACATCTGTGCCAATCTTCCTCCACTTTGCATGTGGGATGCCTCCATGGCATGGCTGATGAGTGGAATAGGTCCACACCTGGTCTCCAAACCTGCAAACCCTGGGCCAACGAAGCAGAGTGCACAGAACTTTAACCACTTGACCACGGGGCCGGCCCATTTTCATAAGTTTTTTCCTAAAATTTTCTTTCATTTTTTAAGTAACTGAATCCTCTTGTCTTTCAAATGAATTTTAATGGGATATCTAATATATAAACACATAAAGATAGACTTGCTTTCACAATCAGAAGTTATGGGATTCAGAGCCATGTCTACTCACACTTCTCCCCTACCCCATAAACATACTCACTAACGCCACCCCTTTTCCACTCAGGCTTGATTCTATGGGTCAGAAGCAGAGGTGTGGTGAAGGAGGGTAAGATAGCAGTCTGAGCTTCAGTGAGTTTTTACTAAGCTTTATTAGGAGGAGGGAAGATGAGTCAAGCAACCTGCAAGCTAATTCTCATTGATGGTGGTGTTATGTCCTAGAATAATGACAATTTTGTGTCTCCCACACATTCTTATTCTTCCTCTCTCTGGAAGACCTAATAGCAGCTGAATCAGTTGAAATTCTTTTGGTGACAAATGATCCTAATCTAATTCAGAATGACGTAAGTTATAAAGAAGAACTTATTAGCTCAAAAGTAAACTGGGTTTCAAGTGTGGTTTGATTTGGCGGTCCTTGCAAAGGACCAAAAGCCCAGTTTCTCTCCATCTCTGTATTCTGCCTTTGCAGGGTTTGCTTCACGAATCCATGTAGTAGCTCCCCCTACAGTTGTTAACTCTCTACCTATGGTGCCTGAAGCCTTTCCAGTCTTCACATCTATAGAACCCAATTCAAATGAAGTGGGTCTTCCTGGAAGCTTCTAGGACATCCCAAAATATAAAGCAATTTCCTCTAACACCAAAACCACAGCACATATTTCCTCTTCTACCACTGGATCTAATTGGTTTATCTGCACATTCCTGTAGCCAGGACTAGGCTTGCTGGAGTTCAATCTCTTTCAAATGATATAACAGAAAATGAGAAGGAGGAGTAGCCCAAGGCAAAATCCAGCTACTGCTATTGGAATAAATGGGAAACTGTTGCTAGAAAACAAATAGACATGTCTATAATGGTCCACCACTTTAACAACCCAACATCCATACATATTCTTTTTCTTGGATAAACACTTGCAAAAATTTTCTTTGCCTGTCAAAACACACTCGCACCCTTCCCAACATAATACAACCTAAAACGTCTACTTTCTAAATTTAGCTGCAAGTCTAGGGTCTCTAGATGATTGAGCATTTCTTTCAGTCATAGACAAAGGTAGTCTATTAGTGTTTAACACCTGAAGGATAAATGACAATTTAAATTACCTTCTTCTTTCAATATGCAAGGGTGGAGACAGGGCACTGTACTCTCAATAAAAGCTCCCATTTCAAAATAGAAAGAACCGGAGACCTAGTTCATACAGATATCATTAATATCTGCTGCTTAGTATTGGAGAAAATTTCTTTGCTCATCAATCTGCCTTTTCTGAGTTTTCTCTTCTTGGAAGATCTTTTTTGCTTTTCATCCAAGGTGACCTCCAAGGTGGGCAGTGAGGATAGAGATTCTGGTGCAAGCTGACTTCTGTTTGTCTTAAATAAGTAGTTCTCAAAAGGAAGGTCCCACACACTGAAGAATGCCTCCTAAATTTGTTTTCGTTTGTTTGTTTTCTGAGGAAGATTAGCCCTGAGCTAACATTTTGCCAGTCTTCCTCTACTTTACATGTGGGTCATTGCCACAGTATGACTGATGAGTGATGTAGGTCAGTGCCCAGGATCTGAACCCATGAACCAGGGCCACCAAAGCAGAACACTCAGAACTTAACCATTACACCCTGTGGTGTCTACTTTTCTGGGTTTTTTTCTTTGATTATCACAATCATTGAAAGTGTTACCAGCATTTAGTGGGATGGTTCCACTGCAAATTAATGAAACCCTTTGGGATTCATTTAATAGACTTTGAACCAAATATTTCTAAATAAGTACTGACACTACATTAGAAGATATCTTTACATTTTATTAGTAAAGTTTATTTTGAAACTTTCACATTATTGCCATTTCATATATTCCTTTTAGGCAACAGAATTTCTTTGTATAGAAAAAAATCAAACTAATTAAGGAGGAAAGTGAGACCAACACAGATATAGTTATGGTTCAAGTAGAATGATCAGAAGAGGTTTTTTTTCAATTACTAATTTTATTACTACTGAAAGAGATCAGATGAATAAGAGAGAAATCAGCAAGATCAGAAACATGGTTTCTGTATGATGTAAAATGTTCTTGTAAATTTTGTTGCGATGGAACAGCCAAAAGGCATTTTAAGAACAGAATTTGTTACCAAAGTTGTTTACAATTATAATGTAAACCCCTCTTCTCTGTACCTTCAAATTGCTAGGTAAAATCTACATATTGTTGGATTCTCTTGCTAATTGTTGTTTTGTTGGGGAAATAGGAGTAGAGACTGGATTTCACAATGACAAACATGCTTAGAAGGATCCCTGAGGTGATGTTTATAGATGTGAGAATCTGAAGTCCACTTTCTCCCACTAAAGCGTTCACAGAAAATGTGCCTCTTACTTCCACAGCACTTAGACTGGAATTTCTAGGAAATCTTGATACATGTCCTGTGAATTCTAATCAGGCTATCCATATTACAGAAGAAATATTAAAGTACTACAATTAAGTATATATATCTTTCTTGGAGCAAGAGTTAACTTGTGTTTATATAAAGGTGGTGTCTTCATTAATATAGCTCCTTAGTTGGTAAAGCATCCAATATTGAATGTGGTCTACTATGGCATATTCAATATTAATATTAAAATAATTTGGGAAGAAAAGAACCTTCACTATAGTTTTAATTGTTTTTATTATTTATCATATCCATTCCTTATCCTTCACTATTAGATGTTTCCTACTGCTTAAACCCTAAAAATCCAAAAATCTAAAACAAACTGATTCATCTATATACACATTCAGTAACCAAATGTCACTAAATTATCCCAATCATAGCTCCATGGCTATTATTATTGTGTGCATCAGAAACATTTGCCAGTCTTTGGCTTTCCAAATAATGTTTTATTTTACTCCCCACTTTTACTGCACCCCCCTCCCTGCATATGCATGCACAACACACACACACACACACACACACACGCACACACACATTGTCTCTTACTGTTAAAATCTTACTTATCTTTCAAATTTTACTTTTTCCCTGAAGTCACCCTTTAATGTTTTGCTCTTTTAAATTTCTTGTTTCTCATTTATGTCATGAATTCATAAGAAATGGAAACAATGTCTTACTCACTCAAGGCTCAAAAGATTCTCTTACTTTTACGGAGTCCTCTACTTGTGCCCAATATTCTGTATTGTATGGTTAGTTGGGTGAAATTTGGCTTTATGGAAAATGATAAATAAGAGAAAGAAAATGTATTTGAAGTTATCTGAATTTAATCTATAATTTGAAAATCTTTTAAGAAAACAATTTTTAAATTTCAGACTAGGTATTCAAAACATAGCCATTGCAAAAAGATAATGAATTCTTTTTTTATTAAAATTGTTTTTCAAACGTTGAGATTATGCTTATCAGACTTCTAGCCTTTGAATGAATTTTTATAAGACTATGTTATTTTCAACACTAAAATATAGCTATTGATTGCTTTTACTATTTAGCAGATTGTCACTAAAAGAGTGTGCTCTTAGAATAAAGAGAAGAGGAATGTACTTAAACAACTCCATGACATCTATACCAAGAAATGGATGAGAAAAGTAGTCAATTTTAAGCCAGAACTGAAAGCCTTGTTATAAGTTCTGAGAATGAACAAGATGTACTTTCAATGAGGTGAATACTACTTCAACTTCCTGGCATCCAATGAGTCATGATTTATTACTTTAAGGCTTTTTGTGAAATTTCTGAGCTGATTTCACAGAAGTAGACTTTTATCTTTTCATTTTGTGACCTTGCAAATCTCTTATGAAAAGAACATATAATTCATCAGGCAAAAATGGAAGAAATTGATAATGAAAATGGGGATGTCTGCACCTACACATGCATATCCATAGATTTCAGTAACTTTTCTTTGTGCTGCCTCCACTGTCAATTTACATAGCCCATTTATTTGTATCAATTAAGTTTATATGGCCACAGACTAATATAATGAAAGTTAGAATTAACTGGCTGACTAAGTAGTATTTTTATCCTTTAAACTATATATAAGAAATTGTTTTTAGAAAAGTAACGTCTTATTGTACATTTTTCATGCAATATTAAGCCTAATATTTTTTAAATCACATGGAAAAGTCCAAGCTTGGTATAGCTATAATTTTCTTTATGTTGTTGATGTGAGTCTCAAACTGTTGACTACAAATGCCTTAGATAAAGGTAGATCCTAAAATGGTTACCTCCCTAGGGGTTGCATCTGCGGTGTGGATAGAAATGGCGTTTGACTGTCCTTTCAGTTTTTTGACCTAGGGTGGTTGACCTAAGACTGGCATTTGGAGAGGACCCAATGTTGGCAGAAACATGTATGAAGTGGGGGGTTGGATCGCCACCACCACCCCGTCAACTTAATCAGACTGGGGCCTTGTGTATGTTCAGTCAGCCCATAAACCACTTTACCAGCATCAAGACCAAACAGGCTGAGTTGCACTTTTCTGTCTTTCTTCCCACAAGTCTTCAAGGTGATTTTTAAGAAATTATTCTGAAAGGGGGTATATGAAAAAATGTTTGGAAGCACCAAAGAAAATAAAAATCACAATTTGTTACCAGTGATTCACTCTCCAGATGCTTCTTGATTAATCTGAACAGTGGACAATTTTGTTACCTAGGTCCATTTGATAATATCTAGAGAAATTTTTGGTTGTCACAGCTGGGAAATTCCTACTGGCATTTAGTGGGTGGGAGCCAAGGGTTCCGCTCAACATTCACAAGGCACAGGACAGTCCCCAACACCAAGGAATTATCTGGTGAAAAATGTCAGTAGTGTGAGGTGGAAAAGCTCTGATCTAGAGAAATGAGAAATGCTTTTCAATCAGATGGAAATAATCTCTGTCTCAGGAAAAACTCCAATTTTTATATCCATGTTCACATTCTCAGTACAATTAAAAATATATTCTCATCACTTGTTGGTAAGAAGCCTATACCCTTGATCTTTGGAGACAGACAAATGATGATCACAGTTATAGATTCCTTTTATATCTTACAGGTTGTATATCAGTGTGGAGGCTTTGGCTGTGAGTAACAGAATTCCTCATTCAAACTGGATTAAACAGTAGAGAAGCTTCAGACCTCCTACATAACAGGAAGTGCAGTGGTAGTGTGGATCCACAGTTGTTGATTCAGTTGCATCGAGGACCAGTATTTTTTCCCTCTTCTCTATGGTTGTGTCATCCAAAATGTTAAAGCACCCAAGGGCTGGTCTCCCTCGAATCATGAAATAAATCGTCTTTCCCTTAGCCTGATTGGTCTACCTTAGGTCACTTGTGCATGCCTAGACCAAAACCAATTGCTGAGGGAATGTCATGTGTTGATTGGCATCGATTAGTCAGGAAACACACTTGGAGCTTACAAATGAGATAGCTTTCCCTGTTGCAAAATTGTGATGTGGGTAGGAAGAAATAAGACGGGAATGGATCATCAAGTAATTTAACAACAGTGATTAGATATGACAGACAGTAGGAAGATAGGATGTCTAATAGATATCTTTAACTTAAAATTTCCAGAAAGAAGTCTGAATTCCTACCCAATCCAATCTAATACCCCATAAGAAACTCCATGAATCACCCAATATTTCCCATTTCACTACATAGCAACACCCAATTCCTTTTACAGAAAACCAAGAGTAATCTTTAATATCTCTGTAGCCCCAACACTGCACAGCAATTTTCAGCGGTACTGTTTAATGGATTTAGCAATATTTAATAGCTATTTTTCCATACATCTTTCTCTCCATATCTACTAACTTCATTCTCTTCTGCCACCCGATCACTTGATGGGCCGTGATTCCAGGCAGAGAGAACCACCGGCAAAGAGACTCTGAACTTGGACTGAGTTCAATATATTTGAAGGACACAATGAAGCACCTGAAACGTAGTGAATCTTTCACTCCAGATCCTAACACAAAGACTCCCTTCTTATCGTTCTAAACTCAGTGGAACTGTTATCTCCTCTGAGAAGCTTTCTCTGAACACTCAACCTGAAATAATCCTTTTCTCCAGAAGGTCTCTGACTCATAACTGTTTTATTTCTCTGAGTCCTTGTCACTCTTTAAAATTATTTTACTTGTTTATTTACTTGTTTCTTTGCTGTCTCTCCCACTAGGATGGAAGACACAGGAGATTACAAACTTTGTCTATTGTGCCTCCTACTGAATTGAATGTCCAGAAGAGAGCCAGGATCTAGTAGGTAAACAAATATGGATCGGTTGAGTGAATGAAAACAAATGACTATTCCAGAATGATTTAGGAGAAAATTGCTCCTCTATCTCAATACATTTCCTTTTCTGAAACATTTCTGTCATTTCTGTGTGTCCATCTATTCAGATAGACATGAATATTTCGGGAAGAGAAAGGAGAGGAGAAAGAAAGTACCCATTGTGATTTGTTTTTCAGCCCTACAATCTTCAAGAAGGGTCCTAGTCCTCAAAGACTATTTAAGCCTCACCTGCCTCATTCTCCCACCAGATACACTGTTTTCATCAGACATAAACCAAGAAAGCATAATAACCATGGATGTGAGTAGTTGTCAGCTATAAGGTATTTGACAATGTAATGAATTCTCTTGATCACAAATAGATACTACTGAGTAATGGCTTTTTTCCCCTAAGTCCTAGGGAATATGTACTTACTATATGTGAGTACGTAATAAAAATATGTAATTACATTTACATATAGGTGGGAAATATAGGATTAGAAAAGTGATCCTGAAATATTTTACAAATTTAGCCTTAAGAAAAAAAATCATTTTAGTACACAATACTCCTTGGTTGCATAGTGTCAGGTAGAAGAAAGACAGAGAAAATCAATCCTTCAAATTTTCAATAATAAAGCTGAACATGTATATTATTAATTTAATGCTATTTATTTTGAGTGTATATATATATATATATTTAAAGTCTAATTCAAGGACAAAGATTTTTTTTTTTTTAAAGATTTTATTATTTCCTTTTTCTCCCCAACGCCCCCCGGTACATAGTTGTATATTCTTCGTTGTGGATTCTTCTAGTTGTGGTATGTGGGACGCTGCCTCAGCGTGGTTTGATGAGCAGTGCCATGTCCGCACCCAGGATTCGAACCAACGAAACACTGGGCCGCCTGCAGCGGAGCGCGCGAACTTAACCACTTGGCCACGAGGCCAGCCCAAGGACAAAGATATTTTAACCATTCATTCCTATCAAGATGTTTCACCTCAACCATAAAGTATGTGACAGGTGGAGGATGGAGGGTATAGTGGTTATCAACTATGCGTCAGAGAGACAAAATTTTTTCTGGGGAATAAAATCTGCTTATTCCCTTAGTTAACCTGATATAGCTTGGTGTTAAGAGTGTTTCACATAAAAAAGCAGTGGGGCTGGAGGGAGAAAAATTGGAGGAGAAAGCGGAACTAATGTCCAAAATCTCTTTTTGGTTGAGTCTGGACCTGGTCCATGGCCTGGGTGTGGCTCACGAGTGGAGTGGATCTGACCTATGACTGAGGGGATGGATTGAGGGACAACGCATAGGTGTGGTCTTGACTGACAAGTTTAGGAAAACACACAGATACAGCGGCATAGTCAGATCTCAAGAAGCCCAGGACAGGCAAAGTAGTAAAACTCAAATTTGAAGTGTCTACAAACAAAAAGAACAAAACAAGGGGTGTAGTTTCAGGAGAAACTGAAGGTGAAACCCGATAGAGACCAGGAAAGGGAGGAAAGATATAATGGATAGTCTGCTTCTCTACCCAAGTGACTTTGAAATGAGTCTGATAGAATCCTGATACGCCGCAAGTAGGGAAATGGTGAAGTTCAACTGACCTAAGTCCCCTTATCTCTCTGGATGAGCAATTTCCTAGCGATGGGTAGTTTACTCAAGCAGGACGGGAGTCCTTTTGCGTGGGTTACAATAGGTGTCAGCAAAAACAAGTCTCTCTCCTCTTAAGATCACAAGCTACAAGGATCCTGTGATTCTGAAGCTGTAAAAAGATGTTTCCTCACCGTGTGTGGAAAATTTTCTGAAGAATGAACCCATTGCATGAGAAAGAAATGTTATAAATGAAAGCAAATATCTCTGAAGAGTAGAGAGTGAGAGAGTTACTTGATAAACCAAAACTGTCTGCGGTCAAATATTATACTTTACAGGCACATATCCACCTCCCACTTTTTTTGTTTTTTGGGTTTTTTTGGTGAAACTAAATTTAGTTATAGTTCTGAATTTAGTTACAGTTTTGTTACTTCTTATGAGTTTTTAGTGTTTAGCATATAACAACCGTGAGGCATTAGATTTCTAATAGTTGGGGCAGTGATGAAACATTTCAGTATTTTCTATAATTTATTATTATTCTTATCATATGTAGACCCAGAAAAATATAATTACATTGTTCACATTTATTTAAAAATGCATTTTCTAGAATAAATTTAAGAAGCTTTTCCTTTATCTTTCCATCCCTGTGAAAATATTTACGGGACAATTTGTCTACTTGTGTTCATAGCATTCGTTAAGTTATCATAAGAGATTTTAATTTTCTTCTTTTTCTTCTGCTTATTTTTAGTTTATTGATAGTAACACTTTCATTGGTCTGATAAAACATTTATCTTCTGGATACTTCTTTTTTCCTCAGAAGATATGTAATTACTGGTGTGTTTCCAGTTCCTCCTTAAAGGACATGCCAAGGGGCCGGCCCCATGGCCGAGTGGTTAAGTTCATGCGCTCCACTGGGGCAGCCCAGGGTTTCCCTGGTTCGGATCCTGGGCGCAGACATAGCACCGCTCATCAGGCAACGCTGAGGCAGCGTCCTACATGCCACAAGTAGAAGCACTCACAACTAGAATATACAGCTATATACTGGGGGGATTTGGGGGTGATAAAGGAGAAAAAACAAAAGATTAGCAACAGTTGTTAGCTCAGGTGCCAATCTTTTAAAAGAAAAGGACATGCCAAGCAGATGATCAGATGTTCCAGGACACTGTAATCGTCTGCTCTAATTTCACTTGAAAGTTTTTTTCAAAGTCTAATTCTTAGAAATCTCTTTTATAAGGTAAAAATCAAATTGATTTTCTGTATATTTTAAGATGCCGTCATGCAGTTGCTGTCCATTCATAACTGTTTGGCTTGTACTTTGTGTGGTATTCACGGTGCTGACTCACCAGCTGCGCTGTCTAGAGGAGAAGAACAGATCACAAAAGTTTCATTCACCTAAAGGTCACATCCTGGTACATTGTTTCCGTTCTTGGATAAATATCTTATGCAAAACTATTTTTTCATTCAACAGGAAATCTTGGTCTCACTTTAATTCATGACACATAGGCTCGAAAAGTATGGTTAAGAGCGAGAGAGTTTTGGAAGCGCTTACTTTGATCCACGTCTCGTAGATACTCAGATACGCCTGGCTTTGTAGCTTTGAAGTGGTTTGATTATGTCAGCATTGACTGAGATATTACCAACCCTTATTCAGCTACTAAATTTGTCTTTTATTCATAATGATGTTCTCAAGGGATATACCATCAGCTGATATTTGTTGACATATGCTATTCTCAGAAAACATTTTATTCTGATAATACATTAAAATTTAAAATAAAAAACATGAGCACTATAATTCCCTGGAATCTTAGTTCCAGACTTTCTATTAGAAGTAAACAGTGTACAGTATTCTTATATTGTTTACTTATTTCTTTTTACTGACCATTCCAAAATCTTCAAAAAGCTGTTGACATGCTTCTTTTTTTCGAATTCAGAGGTTGGTAAATTATGTCCCACAGGGCAAATCCAGCCCTTTGCCTGTTTTAGAAATAAAATTTTATTGGAATGGAGTCATGCCCATTTGTCAATGGCTGTGAACACACCACAGTGGCAGATGGTCTAGAAAGCCCAAATATTTTACTCTTTGACACTTTTCAGAAAAAAAATTCTGCTGTTCTTGCTCTAAATAGTCACAAAATACTCAGGAACTACAGCCATGTGCGCACAACAATGTTTTGGTCAATGACTGACCACATGCACGTATGACCGTGGTCCCCGAAGATGAGTACCATATGGCCAGGTATGTAGTAGGCTATACAATTTAGGTTTGTTTAAGTATGCTCTATGATGTTCCCATGATGACGAAATCGCCTAATGAAGCATTTCTCGGGACACATCCTCATCATTAAGTGAAACATGACTGTAGAGTCTTATTTATGTGGTTGGCATGATTGCTGTATTTTTCTCAGAAGTCATTTTTGTTTAAATTTAAACACTGTCTCCTTTATACATACATTTGTACGTAAGTATTTATCTGGTGATTAATATCAGCAAAACTTAAGAAGAAAATTAAATATAATGGTATTCCATTCAATTTATATTTTAAGATATTCAAGATTAATAAAGGTTATATTTAAGATTGAAGCTTCAATTACTGTATACTTAATACGAAAGTAAGTTGCTTAATAAATTAAAAAACAATAGAATTTATTGACATGTTATGGTGCTCTGAATACTGGATTATGATATTTTACTTTAATCTTTCTATGCTTACCTCGAAATGTGGAGTGTTTATTGAATGTACAAAGGCAGAAGATGTTCAGAAATAGCATTAATAGTTTGTTATTTTCTTCCACTTCAATTTTATGTTTCCATAACATATATTTCTGAAATTATAATGATTAATGGGAAAATATAACAATTTACCCATAACATTGTCTAAATGTAAATAATCTTTATGGAAGAGTCATGCTGAATAATTGACAGTTTTCTATATAGATCAGTATTTGGTTGCGAATTTTTTGTTAACATCTATCATTGTTTTAAATTAATATGCATTAAAGACTTTAAATTTAATGATATAATGAAAACAAAATATTTCTGTCCTCAGAATGTGCTCTAGGGTCACAGTCTGAATGAGATTATTTTTAGTTTTTCTAAAGTGTTTATGTTTTTACTATACGCAATTTGATACTAAAATACATTGTTAGAGGGAGGGTTTAATGAACTGGATAGAATTACTTAAAATAGTGCTAGAATGATTAAGATATTACTTGGAAATTTTAAATAATAATTTTTCCAGACATAACTCTATTTTCTTGATGTTACTTTTTTAGAAAACTTGAAGCATTTTTAGTTACACTCCAGTTCTTGCACGTTATGTTTCTCATACTTAATTTTAGTTGAAATATAATTTTATTGATTTTCATTCTTCTAAAATATATCATCAAAGTGCAACAGCTTCTCACTAGCTGAACTGTAGTATTTTCCATTGGCTGGGCTTGTTGCTGGGCAAGAAGAAAATCTTCCTTCCACTTGCCAGGGTAGAGTCAGGTAAGTAGAGACAGCTCTGGTTGGAGATGCAAGGTGGTCTCTTCCTGTTTGGGGTAATTAACCGGGGTGGTAGTATATAGGGGTATATAGGGGTGGCTTGAGAGCTCCTTTTAAAGGCCTTCCTGACTCGAACTTTAGTTGAGGTTTCCTTTATTAATTTTCACAGGACCAATTAACCAACTTCACAGGAAAGAAATGTTGTAATGAGCTTATGTCCATGAAAATCGTTGGTCTTAATTTCCATGAACCCCATCACCCACATGCTTACCTGATAGGATTGTTAAATTACCTTCTGAAGATTTGATCTGGTATCAGTTGTGGGACAATATCCTGAAAGGATGGAATTCTATCTTATAGGTTACAGTACATATTTTGAATCATTGACCTACATACAGTGATATTTTTCCCCTAGTCAGAATACATAGGTCAAGATGGTAGACATGGCAGTGACTCTTCTCTCTACTATATCTATGAATAACAAATAACTTTTTTGCCTGAACTCCCTAAATGTTAGTCTATGCATGATTGGAAGTTATAATTCCCAAGAGAGAAATATTTCCGCCAGAGTCTGCAGCAGTTGTTCCTGGGAGCAGGAAGTTGAGACAATCCCTGGGAGCAGGAAGTTGAGACAATCGCCCAGCTGTTGTGGGCTTCTCATGCCGCTGAACCAACAGGTAAATAAACGTGCTGGATGGGGTGATTCTTCCTAACTGCCAAATACGAATTCGGTTGCTGCTACACAATCCCAGAAGTGGCAGAAACACAAGAGACCCTCTGGGGCTCCTCTTGAAATTTCCATTTCCAATAGTGAGATAAAAACAAAAACCGTAAAAGCAGGATTACAAAGATTTCAGCCACTTCAGAAATAAAGGTTTGGATTATCTCACCAGGTAAAAACCCCACCATTAGAGATTGTGGCTGAGGACTGAGGGAATGTGGAATGGATAACAAAAGAAGGAAGTTACAAATCTCAACTACAACCATATGGCTAGTTACAGAATGAGGAATGTAGAAGCTATCTTGATAGGTATACATTTTATTTAACTATATGTTATTTATTTGCTTATTTTATTTGAGTAGAGATATGGTTTATTTATGTTACAGAACTATTAGGCAAAATTATGAGTAAATTATAGCAGTAATTAATATTAGAAATAACTAGAGAGTATGTTCCTTTGTACAGAGGATAGTTACCTCTTGATAGGCTGCAGCATACAACTATTGTTATTATTTCTGCTATTTGCTAATAACAATTAATAGGAGGTTTCAGGAGCCAGGAGGAGTATGGTTTTAGCACAGTAAATACACATAAGCCTGACAATTCTTGATAGTTTCAATATCATCACTGCTAAAATTTGCCTTTAAAAGGATCTTTAAAATAACTATTTTCTATATTTTTGTGCCCTAAATTTTATGCAGAAAAAATACATTAACTGTCAAAATAATTTTAGATTCCTTTTGTTATATTGAATTTTGAAAAAATATTTTTTCCTGAAACTCTGCCACAAATTGCAAGGAAGCATATGATTTGCAGTTTTAATAGCGTCTTACTTTCTAAAACACACCTTAGTGATACATAAACAGCTTATTTACTGTAAGTCTCCAAGCTATTTTAATATGCAAATTATGCTATTATATTTAAAGCTTCAAAATAAATCTTGTGATTCCAAATTATGTTCCTCCGTTGCTCACTTGAAGTGACAACCGTACAACTTTCTAGAGCTCTGATTTTCAAAGTATGGTCTGCAGACCAGTAGCTTTGGCATCCCTTGAAAGCTTATGAAAAATACATAATCTCCTGCCCCATTTTAGACTTACTAAATCAGAATCAGCGTTTTAACAAGATCACCAGGTATCTTGGCTATCTACAACTGCGTAAGAACAACCCCAAAACTTTGTTGGAATGACAATGTATTATTTCTCATAATTTTTGGATTGGTGAGGAGGTTCTGCTGTTCACTGTGGTGTTTTCCGGGGATGCTGGCCCAGCTGGAAGATCCAATATGGCCTTTAAAACTATTGAATTAGGGGCCAGCCCCGTGGTGCAATGGTTAAGTTCACATGTTCCGCTTCGGTAGCCTGGGGTTCGCTGGTTCGATCCCGGGTGTGGACACGGCACCACTTGGCAAAGTCATGCTGTGGCAGGTGTCCCACATATAAAGCAGAGGAAGATGGGCACAGATGTTAGCTCGGGGCCAGTCTTCCTCAGCAAAAAGAGGAGGATTGGCAGCAGTTAGCTCCAGGCTAATTTCCTCAAAAAGAAAAAAAAAAACTATTGAATTATCATATAAGCCAGCAGTGCCACTTCTGTGTATACATCCAATAGCAGGCTAAAACAGATATTTGTACACCGATGTTTATGGTAGCATTGTTTATAATAGCCAAAGGTGAAACAACCCAAATGTTGTAAACAGATAAATGAGTAAACAAAATGTGGTATATACAAAAATAGAATATTATTCAGCCTTTAAAAGGAATGAAATTCTCATACATAATCAACAACATGGATGAACTTTGAACACACTATGCTAAGCGAATTAAGCCAGATACAAAAGGACAAATATTGTATAATTACACTTATTTGAGGTACCTATAATTCATAGACAAAGAAAGGAGAACAGTGACTACCAGTGCCTGGGGGGTAGGTATGGGGAGTTATTGTTTAATGGGTACAGAGTTTCAGTTCAGGGTTGACGAAAATTTGCGGAAATGGATGGTTGTGATGGTTCTACACACTGTAAATGTACTTAGTGTCACAGAACAGCACACTTAACAATGGTCAAAATGGTAAATTTTGTGATACGTAAATTTTTCTACAATTAAAAAAGCTACTGAATTTACTCTTCTCCTTGCAATCTAGATTAATATTTTCATATTTACAAAGGAAATAAGAGATTCTAGCACTAACATGAAAAGGCCAAATGGAAAAGTGTTGACTAGATTCAACACTTAATGAATCCTTTCTAAATTGGGAAAACAAAACTTTGACGTTTTGATAAAAATTATCAAAATTTGAGCATATTTCTTTTGGTTCCTGCTGATAAAAAGTACCATGAATTAATAATAGCATTAATTATACATTTACTTATAAAACCGTAACATGAAATTTCTAACACTATCCTATTGCTGTGAGGCTGTTCAACTGCTTTCAGTGTTAGATGACAAAGTTGGTCCCAAGTAGTGTCATGTTGTAAGATAAGAAGCGTGTTAAAGGATTCTTATGCAATTAATATTTGAGTTGTTTAACAATATTTGATGAAATAATTGCCCCTTTTGATTTATGAGACTCAAATTCCATAATGAATTTCATTATTTACACTTTAATTTTAGTTCTAATTTTTATGCTGGGTTTGTTTCCTAGTGAAAGGGTGCCATCATCTATTTAGCGTTTACTATGCCCAGGTGCTGTCCTGGACATTTATATTATCTTCTTTGAGTTATATAGGTAGTAACTGGATAATAATTATTATAGATAGTAATTGAAAGATCTCAGTTTTAATCTTTATTATCTACTCATAAAAGCCATATTCTTTCTGTTATACCACGCCGCCTTTGATGAAGTGCCCACTCTACATCAAGCATCACCACAAATATAGTTTCAGCAAGTGCTCATCACAATTTTCAAGTTCTAGCAAAGGATGCGTTTTCTGTTTTTTATATCAAAAATTCTAATTATGTATTTTGTTCTGTTTGCCCTCATGTTTATTTTTTAACCATCCACTCACTGTAGATGTGGCAATCTTATTGAACATCATAATAGGTACCAATAAGATAATTTGGAAGAAGGCATTATCTAAAAATTTGTAACTTGAGGTGTGATGGTTACCGATTGTTTTAAAACCTGAAATAATTTTGGGTAGGGATGTCAAAGGAACATAGATTATGTGGAATAGGCATAATATTTTGTTTCATAAATGTTACCTAAAGTATCCAGTTTTTTCATTCTTGGAAGTTGTTCTTTTCCGTGGTTTAGAATGTTGTTAAACTTATTACTCCAATTGTTTGAAATAGTGTTTCTAAAGCCCAGGTAAGCTGTTTTTCATACTTGCTCAGAACAAACACATTTCTAGGGCATCCTGAACCCCCATGGTCTATCACACAGAGTACAATAGCAAAGGCTAGAAAAATGGGCTTTGTTTTGATAAATGAACATGTCTACAGGGACACACGCAGATAAGCAGGTGTACCTGAAAACTGTCACCCTTGAGAATCCTCTATTTATTAACACTTCCTTCTCTGCTTCCTCAGATTTGAAAATTTTGTTAGATATGATATGATGACTCCACCAATTTTAAATTTCTGTTACTGTAGATAAAGAAGAAATTGGCCTTTCCTTCTATCTATCTTTCCTTCCTTCCTTTTTCCTTTCTTTTCTTTCGTTCCTTTCCTCTTACTTTTTTCCTTTCTCTCCTTTCCTCCATCTCTTTCTTCTTTATTTCCTTTCCTAACTTTTGTTATATGCTAAGTACTGTTTTAAGGACCTGTAACATTACAGCATTGAATAATCACACCATGTGTGAGACCATTAAATGCAATTCTTTTGTGGATGAGGAAACTCAGGATTATGCAGCTGTTGGACCTTATCTGAGGTCTCACAGCAAGGAAGTGCAAGAGATAGTGTCTGAGTCCTGTCTAACTCTAAAACCTGTTTGCCACCTTTTATTCTATATTTGGACAATGATATATGAAAAGAAAACTTAATTTTAATATATTTAATATACTTAGTTAACTCACTTTTTAATTTCCTTTTTTGTAACATTTTATTAGTAGATACATATATACACATACATAGGTGTGCACACACACACATAAACATACATAAACACGCATATATGTATAAATTATTGTGAAGTGTCGGGTAATTTTATGTAAAGTGCAGACTGCTGCTTGTTGTTGGCAGTGATTATTGTAGACTATTAAATTATAATTCCTTCAGCTTGAATTATCCTGATAATGACAGAGTTGCTGAAGGAAAGTCTGTTCTTTCCCTAAAGCTCACAAGAAAATAGGATATATTGTCATGCATTTTGTCTTATTTCACACAACTGACTAATCTGTAAGCAAGCAGTAATTTATCTACTAAATCTTTTTACACGGTCAGGATCTTGTAACTGCATCTTTTTTCTTGCAAGATATTTTTGCCAAGACTATATACTTCCAGAAGTTATATAGCAAGATTCCTGAAAGTTTAATCAATTGCATTATCAGCATTATATGACTGAAACAGTTATTCAGTTGAACTGTGGAATGCCTTATTCTCCATGTATTTAACTATAACAGCAATGATAAAAGCCAACATTTACAGAGGGCTTTCTATGTTTCAGGAACTGTTCTCAGAACTTTTTCTTGGAAGAGCTCATGTAAATAAAAATTGATTGCTTCAACCTTACTAGTAAGTACTCTCATTTTCTGTTTGGCAGAAAAGTTAGAGAGTAAACCAGAGTCTCACAGATAGAAAAGGAGAGAAACTGTCCAGTCATGTGAATAGATTAAAAGAAAATGAACCTGTTCCTAATGGTTAAAAAAACACTATTTTCATGATATTATTTCAGCTTCATTTCACTCATCTCTGTACTATATAAATATTATGTGCCAAAATCTAGAAAACTAAAATCTAACGATACTGGAATGAACAAAATAGAAAAAATACCTGCTCTCATGAACTTAATATTGTGAGTAACAATAGACACTGAAGAAATAAGTGTATAATATGTCAGGTGGTAGTAAATGGTAGGAAGACACCAGTGTTGGGTAAAAATGTAGAAAAATGAACTTTGAGGTTGTATTTTTTGTAGGGAGGTCAGGAAAGGTAATGAGGTACTCTCTAACAAGGTGACATGGAGCAGAGAACTGAAGGAAGTGAGAGGGGAGCCATGGAGATGTCTAGAGAATAAACAACACAAGCAGAGGGCAGAGGTCATACAACCCTGAAGTGTGATCATTTTTGACATATTTGAAGAATAGCAGGGAGGCTTGTAAGAGAGGAGGCAGGAGACTAAGTGAGGATCCAGTCAGTGGCCAGAGGATGTGGATCTGTAGCCCACCAAATCAGTAGGTCATGAAAAGACTGAATTTTACTCTGAGTGACACATAAGGCACTGAAGCATTTTGATCAGATGAATGTTTGTACTTGACTTTTCCTGTAACTGGATTACTCTGACTGCTTTGCGGAGTGTGGTGTGTAGAGGAGCGATGGTGTAAACACAGGCATAAGTTAGGCTTCTCTACTAGTCCAGGCAAGCAATAATGGTGGGCTTGGCCCAACATGATATTAGAGGAGAGAGTTAGAGGTGAACAGGTTCGGTTACATGTTGATGGTGGACCCAACAAGATTTGCTGATGAATTGCTGCAAGAGGAAGAGAGAATTTAGGAGTGAAGCTATAGTCACAGGCCTGAGTAAAAGCATGAAGGGAGATGCCATTTACTGAAAAGGGGAATATTGTAGTAGAATCATGTTTGGAAAAGAAAACTGAGTATTAGGTTTTGGACATGTTAAATTTAAGATACTATTAAACAACCAAGTGCAGACATCAAATAGGCAGTTAGATATATAGGTCAACATCTGTGCTGTAGACAAAGTTTTTTTGAGTCATCAGTTAGATAGGTGGTATTTAAAGCCATAAAACCTGATGAGATCACACAGTAATTGAAAAGGAATATTAAAAAAAGAGGCTCAAGAATGGAGAGCTGCATCGCTATTTCACCATTTTGACATAGGGAAGGTGTTAGGGAACCTGCAAGAGACTACGGAGGAGTTGACGGTAGGGTAGAAGGAGAATCAAGAAAATGTTGTACTTTTGATGAAAATTTTTAAAGTGTATTAAAGAAAAGTAAAAGAAGTGTTGATAGAATTAAAACATCACTGAAAAATGGCCATTGGATTTAGCTATGTAGAGCTCACGGTGACCTTGATAAGAGGAGTTCCAGTGGAGAGGTGAAATATTATTCATCTTATAACTGAAAATTTGTACCACTTGACCAACACCTCCCCATTTTTCCCAGCCCCCACCCACTGGCAAACACCATTCTACTCTCTGTTTCTGTGAGTTGACTTTTTTAGATTTAATGTTTAAGTGAGATTATGCAGCATTTGTCTTTCTGTGCCTGGCTTATTTCCCTTAGCAGAATGTCCTCCAGGTTCCTCCATGTTGTCACAAATGGTGGATTTTTGCATTTTCTAAGGATGAATAATATTCCATATTATATATATAATGTACATATATATTGTACATATATCATATTTTCTTTAGACATTCTTTTGTAGATGGACACTTAGGTTGTTTCCTCACCTTGGCTACTGTGAATCATGCTGCATTGAACATGGGAGCACAGACATCTCTTCAAGATACTGATTTCGATTCCTTTAGATACATAGTCAGAAGTGGGATTTCTTGACTATGTGATAATTCTATTTTAAATTTTTTTTGAGTAACCTCCGTACTGCTTTTCATAATGGCTGTACCAATTTACATGCCCACCATGGTGTACCAAGGTTCCCTTTTCTCCATGTCCTCACCAACACTTGTTATCTTTGTATTTTTGATACTAGTCATTCTAACATCTGTAAAGTGATAGCTCATTGTGGTTTTGAATTGCATTTTGCTGATGATTAGTGATGTTGATCGGATATATGGTTCGTAAATATTTCCTCCCATTCTGTAGGATGTCTTTTCATTCATTGATTATTTTCTTTGTTCTTCTTGAACTTTTTAGTTTGATGTACTCCCTTTTGTTTATTTTTGATTTTATTGTCTGTGTTTTTGATGCCATATCCAAAAGATAATTGCAGACACTAGTATGAAGCATTTTATAGTTTCACATCTTAGATGTAAATCTTTAACCCATTTTGAGTTAATGTTTATATGGTGTAAGATAACGGTTCCAATTTCAGTTTTTTTGCATGTGGATATCTAATTTTTCCAACAGAATTTATTAAGAGACTGTATTTTCTACCTTGCGTATTCCTGGCACTTTTGCTGAAGATTAATTGATCCTGCATGTATGGACTTATTTCTAGGCTGTTCTATTCTATTCTGTTCCTTGGTCTATGTGTTTGTTTTTATGCCAGTACCATACTGTTTGGATTACTATAGCTTTGCAATATAGTTTGAATCAAGAAATATGATGCCTCCAGCTTTGTTCTTTTTCCTCACAATTCCTTTAACTATTTTGGGTCTTTTGTTGTTCCACACAAATTTTAGGATTATTTTTTCTATATTCTATTTCTGTGTAAAATGTCATTGGAATTTTGATAAAGATCACATTGAACTTATAGATTGCTTTGGGTAGTGTGGACATTTTAACAATATTAATTCTTCCAATCTATGGACATGGAATATTTTTCCATTTATTTGTGCCTTCTTCACTTTCCTTCATCCATATTTTAATTTTCAGTGTACGGACATTTCACGTCATTATTTATTAAGGAGGTTACATTTATTCCTAAGTATTTTACTGTTTTTGATGCTATTGTAATTGATATTGTTTTCTTGATTTCCTTTCTTAAATAGTGTGTTGTTAGTGTAGAGAAATGCAACTGATTTCTGTAGGTTGATTTTTTTGTCCTGTACTTTAAAGAATTTGTGTATTGTTCTAAGAGTTTTTTGGTGGAGTCTTTATGGTTTTCTCTATGTAAGATCATATCATCTGAAAACATGAAATTTTAGTTTTTCTACTTGGATGATTTTTATTTCTTTTTCTTGCCTAATTGCTGTGAGTAGAACTTCCAGTACTGTAGTGAATAGTAGTTGGAAGAGTGGGCATCCTTGTCTTAATCCTCATCTTAGAAGAAAAGTTTTTGGCTTTTCACTGTTGAGTATGATGTTAGCTTTGGGCTTGTCATAGATGGCCTTCATTATGTTGAAGTACAATCCTTCTACACCTAATTTGTTGAGAGTTTTTATCATGAGCAGATGTTGAATTTTATCAAAGACTTTTTCTGCATTTATTGAGATGAGCATATGATTTTTATTCATTTTGTTAATATTGCATATCACATCAGTTGGTTTGTGTTATGTTGAACTATTCTTGCATCTCAAGGGTAAATCCCATTTGATCTCAGTATACGACCCTTTTAATGTGCTGTTGAATTCTGTTTGCTTAGTATTTTGTTGAGGATTTTTGCATTTATGTTCATCAGGGATATTTTCTCTTCTTGTAGTGTTCTCACCTGGTTTTGGTATTGGAGATGTTCTGGCCTCATAAAATGAGTTTGAAAGTAGTCCTATCTCTTCAATTTTTTGAAAGAATTTGAGAAGGATTGGTGTTAATTCTTTAAATGCTTGGTAGACTTTACTAGTGAAGCCATCTTGTCCTGGGCTTTTCTTTGTTTCGAGATTTTTGAGTACCGATTCAATCTCCTTACCTGCTATGGATATGTTAACATTCACCATTTCCCCATGATTTGGTCTGGTAGGTGATATATTTCTAGGAATTTACAGTACCCACTGCTTCTAGGTTATCCAATTTATTGGGATATAATTGTCCATAATAGTCTCTTATGATCCTTTGTATTTATGTGGTATCAGTTATAATGTCTCCTCCATTATTTGAGTCTTGTCTCTTTTTTTCTTGGTTAGTCTAACTAAGGGTTTGTTAATTTTATCTTTTTAAGAAATCAACTCTTAGTTGTATTGACCCTTTCTATTGTTTCTTCTAATCTCTGTTTCCTTTATTTCTGCTCCAATATTTATTTCGTTCTTTCTCCTAACTTTGGGCTTAGTTAGTTCTTCTCTTTTGTTTAGCTCCTTGAGATTTAAAGTTAAATTGTTTATTTGAGATCTCTCTTTTTTCTTAACCTAGGCATTTATCACTATAAACTTTCCTCTTAGCACTACTTTTATATATCCTAAAGTTTTCGTATGTTGTATTTCCATTTTTGTTTGTCTCAAGATACTGTTCGATTTCCCCTTCTATATCATCTTGAACCCATTTGTTGTTCAGGAGTGTGTTGTTTAATTTCCACTCATTATTAATTTTCCAGTTTTCCTCCTGTTATTGATTTCTAGTTTCATACCATTGTCATCAGAAAAAATACTTGGTGTTATTTCAATCTTCTTAAGTTTATTAAGACTTGTTTCATGGACTAACATATTATCTATCCTATAGAATGTCCCACATATGCTTGAGAAGAATGTATATTCTGCTGCTGTTGGATGCAATGTTCTGTTTATGTCTGTTAAAACCATTTGGTCTAAAGTACAGTTCTATTTTCCTTGTTGACTTTTTGTCTGGATGGTCTATCCACTGTTGAAAGTGGAGTATTGAAGTTCCCTACTATTATAGCATTGTTGTCTACTTTTTCCTTCAGATCTGTTAGTATTTGCTTAGTATATTTAGGTGCTCCAATGTTGTGTGCAAATATATTTACAGTTGTTATATCTTCTTGATTAATTGATGTTTTTATCATTATATAATGACTTTCTTTGCTCTTGTTACAGATTTGACTTAAAGTCTATTTTGCCTGATATAAATATAGCCACTTCTGCTCTCCTTTGTTTTCCACTTGCATGGAATATCTGTTTTCTTCCTCTCACTTATTGTTTATGTGTGTCCTTAAAGCTGAAGTGTATACAGTATAAAGTTGGCTCTTGTTTTTGTATCCATTCAGTCACTTTATGTCTTGATTGATGAAATTAATCCATTTACAAAAATTTTTGATAGATTAGGAGATATTGCGATTTGGTCAATTGTTGTCTGGTTATTTTATAGTTCCTTTCTTCCTCTTTTGTTATCTTCCTTTGTGATTTGATGATTTTCTGTAGTGATATGTTTGTTTCTTTTCTTTTTATCTTTCGTGTGTCTGTTATAGGTTTTTGCTTTGTGGTTACATGAGCTCACAGGCAACATCTTACAGTTATAACAGTCTATTTTAAGCTGATAACAGCAACAATTGCATACAAAAACTCCACACTTTTACTATCCTCTCCACATTTTATGTTTCTGATGGCATAATTGCCATTTTTTATTATTGTGTATCCATTAACAAATTATTCTCATTATACTTATTTTTAATGCTTTGTCTTTTAAACTTTATACTAGAGTTAAAAGTGATTTATACAACACACTTACAGTATAAGCATATTCTGAATTTCACTATATACTTACCTTTACCAGTAAATTTTGTACTTTCATATGTTTTCATGCTACTAATTAGCATCCTTTCCTTTCAGCCTGGGCATCTCTCTTTAGCATTTCTCGTAAGGCAAGTCTAGTGAAGGTGAATTCCCTCATCTTTTGTTTGGTAAATTCTCTATATCTCTTTCATATGCAAAGGACAGCTTTGTTAGGTAAAGTATTCTTTGCTGGCATTATTTTATTTCAGCACTTTGAATGGATCACCCTACTCTGTCCTGGCCTGCAAGGTTCTTGCTGAGAATTCCATTGACAGTCTTATGTGCATTCCCTTGTATGTGATGCGTTGTTTTTCTTTTACTGTTTTCAAAATCCTCTCTTTTCTTTGATGTTCAACAGTTTGACTATAATGTGTCTCAGTAAAGTCCTCTTTGGATTGAACCTGTTTGGAGATTTTTGTCTTTTATGCATGTGGACGTCCATATTCAAGGGGTTTAAGCAAGAAAGTGTAGACAGTAAGTTTATACAACACATTTTTTAACAACTTCATTAGTTATATTTTACATATCATAATAATTCTGAATTTTTTTTTATAAATGGGAGCACAGAATTGGAAAAGCAACTGGAATAAAATATGAGATGGAAGGAGGTTTTTAAAATTAATTCATTTATGTTTACAATAGGAGATATTTCAGTATGTATATATTATGATGGGAATGATCTAAGTCATGGATACAGAAAGGAAAAAGAAATGCCAATCTGGCGTGAGCTAGAGCCGTATAATCAGAAGTTGAGAGGTTAGACTTACCTAGGAGGACAGACCATGCATCCCCTAAAACAGGAAAAAGGTAGAATATGTAGGTCAAGACACAGGTGAGTTGATAGAGTTGGTGGTGGAGACTTCATAAAGTCTCTACAGATTGGTTCCATTTTCTCAGTGAAGTCAGAGGCAAAGCCATCAACTAAAAGTGTAAGTATGTCTGAGTTTGAATGGGGGAGGGCCTCTGGAAATTTTACAAGAAAGGAGAAGATATGAAATAGTTTCTGGGAGAACGAACTGACTGAAAAATGATTGTTAGGCAGCCCTAAGGGCCCATTTGAAGTTAGAGGTCATAAATTTGCAATAAGGCTAAACAGCACAGTTGCACACTTTCTCCCGTCTTAATCGGACATACAGACATAGGTTCGGAGTAGGAAATGAATTGGATTTAACCAAGTGTTCATCCAGATATGACGTTGCCCAAAGAGTGCTACAAAGGGAAAGGAGCACAGAAACTGAGAATGCCTCTTAAGGGGTGATTATCATGATGTACCATGAAATATAAGCTGAATGAGAGGGGATGGAGATCCTGAAGCAGAGGAGGAACAATGAAAAGCTTAAAGCTCATTGGTCCATAGTTTAGAGGGACTTTTGACTTAAAATTACTTTATAGAGGTGTTTCATATATGGTAATAAGGCCACTTGTTGGCTTTTCATTCAACCTTAGAAAATGTGCCTTCCAGTTACCTAGAAAATTTCTTTTTTCTAACGTATGTGAATCAATTGATTTCTGTGATTGCTACTAAATAGCGATTTTTATCTGAAGTATAAATCCTATTTCTATATGATTTTTAGTAAAGTGGAGCTACTCAGTTTGTACGTGAGGAATCAGTAATTTTTATATCTTTCAAAAGTAAGCATGCTTTTGAAAGCAGTAGGGTAACATGGAACCTATCATAATTATTTGCGATAGTGTTGAGTAGCACGTTCAAAATTTACGCAGCAGAAACTTTTAGCTTGAATGAATTAAAGCTTTTGGATTTGAAAACCTGTCTGTTTCTTAATATAATCAGATATGTGAGTCTCTATAAACTTTCTTTGCTTTCAAAGGCAAACATAACTAATAATTTCTGTAAAGGTCTTGAATCGTTCCAACATCTGTTCTTGGTTTACTATAAAAACCATGTCTCTGATCTCATGTGTTGAACTACTGTATGTTTGCCACTGTCTATTTCCTGTGAAAAAATAGACCGAACAATAATAGCTTTTGTTCCTAACGCTCCAACCACTAAAACAGCTGAACAAATAATATCCATGCTTTCATTTGAAATAATTTATTCCATGTACATGTTTATGCAGAGTCATTTGGCTTATTGGATGTTTCATCATTTAAAAATCAAATCTCAGAATTTTAGACTACTGAAAACTCTGGTCTAATAGTTTCCTCATGCTTATAGTAATTCTCTTAACAGCATTTCCTTCCTAATTCATCATCTTATTTTGTGTATACTTTCATATATATGAGTAGAAGTGGTTAAAAATCCCCTTTATTAACAAAGTTAGTGAAAATTTCCATTCAAGCCCACACATTTTGCAAATAACATTAAAAGATTAATTTGGCCTTTAAACCATGAAAATAGCTCTCTTTGCTCTTTTGTTACCTAAAAAATTAATAACTATAGATTTGTAATGATATAAATTTTAATACGTTTGTCTCAGCTCAACACACTCCAGATGACTTAGTGGTAGGCTGAGCAACACACAGCAAGCTTAACTTCCATTCCACAAAGTATCTTATTACATAAACTTTACTAGCCCAGACATGGAATAAGTCATGTGCTGATTAAATAAGACAAATAAAAACACCATTTAAAAGGAAGGAAAATAAGTTACTTAAAAATCAGTTTTAAATCATTTGCAGTGGCAACAATTTGGAATTTTTTGGCATACGAAACTCTCCTATTTCTAAAAATTTAGGAACTGTAGTTTAGAACTTGGTCACCTCAATATCCCCTTGAAAATCCAAAACTGCAATCAGTCGTTCAGCCATCCAGTCAATCTAATGTCTAACAACAGACTATCTAGAAGAAATCTCAGGACAACTAATGTTTTCAATTTACGTTCAGACCTTACAATCCATAAGTAAAGTGATATTAACTGTCACTGTTAAGGTTTGAATTTGGAACACCAGCATTTGGGAGTTAACATTTCATCAGAATTCAACTTTACAGAATAACCACTTTCTTGGTGGTAGTATGGCCTAATTCAGGAAATAATGAAAATGTGGCTGTATTAGTTTGCTAAGGTTGCTGTAATAAGTACTGCAAAACTGAGTGTCTCAGAACAATAGAAATTTACTGGAGGCCAAAAGTTCAAAATCAAGGCTTCAACTGGGCCATGCTCCCTCTGGAGGTGTTAGGACAGGATCTGTGCCAGGTCTCTCTCCCAGCTTCTGGTAGTCATTTGGCTTGTAGCAGCTTAATTCTAATCTTCACATGGCGTTTTGTGCATGTGTGCATGTTTCTCACTGTGTCCAAAATTTCCATTAAAACCAGTCTTATTAGATTAGAGTTCAGCCTAATGACATCATTTGAATTCCACTACCTCTGTTTAGACTCTAACTCCAAATAAGGTCCCATTATGAGGTGCCAGGAATTAGGACTCCAACACATCTTTTTGGGGGATCTAATTTAATGCATAACAATGCTATGTCTTTCTGGAAAAAAAAAGCACCATCTTTCCCCTTGGGTCCCTCACATACAAATAGCATATTAGAACATCTTCTGAAAGGAAAAAAAAAAAAAAAAGGAGGGAAGGAAGGAAAGATAACCACAATTCCTGTCAATTGATTTCCAAATGCAGATTTGGAATATAGTTCATTTAAATTTGTGGATATCCTGCAAAGTAGTTTTGCAAAGCGTAATAACAGTGACCAAACTTTCAGCAAATCTGATTTATTTGATACGTTAATTTTGTCATAAAAGCCACACATCTGTACCTTTACTTTTCCTGAGGCAAGTCGAGCAATGGAGATCCATAGGACAAAGCAGATTTGCTGCTCTTGGTCTTTTCTTTGAACTGATTACTCCCCATTAAAATAGATTCTCCGTAAGTTTCAGTCAGCCTTCCGGTCAGTGACGATTTTCCTGAACAGTATTGGCAGGAAGCTCTGACTTTGATTTGGATTTTGAGCTTTAGTGTCAGGTTGAGTAAGGAGTTGATTAAATTATTTCATTTCATTTCTAAGGTACCATGTTTAAATGTCAAATCATTGTTAGATGCTAGACCTTTCATTGTGTTTTAAAAGTGTGTTTCAGCCTACTTTTAAAGAAAAAATACTCCCTAAAATGTTGGATCAGTAGGGCCTAAATGATGGACATTTACGCAGTTGTATCCAGTTGTCTGAAAATGAGACCTACATTACAGCTGTTGCTTGAAATCTTCCAACTTTCTTATGTGGTAACTTCTTTTCAGTGAGTACCAGGCACAGCTCTCTAGTGATTCTGATTTCCAATGGTAACATCCTTGGAATGATACCTATGATGAACAATGCATTTAGTCTTACAGACATAGATAGTCTGTAAAGTTAGAAGTTAGCCAAACAATCACATTTAATATATTGCTCTCTAGAGAACACCTTATCAATGTTTAAATATAGTTTAATGTAAATTTTATATCATGTTAATGTATTCCTAATTAGGCAGTAGTTTGGTTACATGGTTTCTTCTTTTTCTCATCAAATGTCTTTCAAATGATACATCACAAAAAGGAAAGACTGAGTAAGGGCTAAAGCAAGAAGTTTAATTAAACATGTATGTAGGAATTATATAAAAACACCAACTGAAAACAGATGAAGCATTATATTAGAGTGTGTATAATAATAGTATATAATATTAAACCGTGTATCAACTCTCCTCTTATTACTAATCTCATATGAACATGGTATACAGTAATGTTATAGGACCAAAAATTTGGGCTTTGGGGGTAATCAGACTCTGTTCTCTCATGTTAGTTTCTTACCCTTGGGAGAATTATTTAACTCCCTAAGCCTAAATATGTCCACTTACAAAATGTAGATAACATTGTGAGAATTAAAATGGTACTAAATTAAATAATTTACTAGAAAGCCTTGTAGTACCTGATAATCAACAAATAGTAGTTCTTTCCCCCATATTCTTGGATGGTTCATAATTTCCTTGTCAATTCCACCCAAATGTGGGTGGCCTGGAAAAGAATGGAGAGCGGTACTGAGTATTGCTGCCCATGCTCAAAGTTCTGTGGATTACGAAAATAGAATTTCTCCCAACTTTTTTGCTGGTGCTTGTACCCAAAAGGCTCTAACAATCAAATCAGTCTCTCATCCCTGTAGCCACCCCCATCTCCCCAGTCCCAGTGCTACCTCGTGCCCTCCAGGAATGATGTACTACTTCCAATTGTATTTCAGCAAGTTCTTATAGCATTTTTTCCGACTGTTCTGCTTCCCAGGGCTTCAGCTTGCTATCCAGATCTTATTAGGTGTTCTTCTACCATCAATTTTCTTCGTAGATCTAGCTCAGTGGACCTATTTTATATCAAGTCATGTTTAAACACTAGTGGACTGATTGTGTTATAGGATTCATTAATCTTGCCATTTGATATTAATAAATACCTTTAGGATATTTGTTTTTGTTTGGCGGGTTTTATTTCTGGAAAGAGTTAGCTTCGCTCTGTATGTGGATATCTAGAGTCTAGCCTGAATATCCAGTGGTGGCGAAGGAAAACAATTGGACCCTAATCATTTTGGTTCATTGGATTCAATGTTAAAAGTGCCTAAAAAATCTGAGTGACACCCCTGGTAGGTCAAACACGTAATTAGCAATGAAAATTGGTTGGTGCGATTTTTATAAATTGTTAGTTTGGCACAAAGAATAAGAAATCAATGACCCCTCATCATATTTTCAACATCCAAGTACTTGCTTGTCTTTTTAATTTTCTTCATCCAACAGTGCCTCCTTCAGATTTCCTGCTGAGATTGAAAAACATGTGCCCCATATTTACTTCTTCAGTATTTAAAAAATGTCACACAGTGGAGGGTTTTATTATATGTTCATTTTGACAATTATGCTGGGGATTGCTATAGCCTCCATGTATGTAGTTACATTGTTCGGGGCAAAGAAAGCTGGTTTAAAATTATAGAAATGAATGACATTGTAAACGTTCTAAATTGTAGAAATATCCATAAACCAAAATCTTGCGATCTAGTTTCTCAGATTTTTATTTTGGGGAAACACTAAACAATTAATAAATATTTCATTCAAAAATTTATTGCAGCATTATTCTTACCGGTAAAAAGGAGGAGAAACCAGCCAAGATGATGCATGCATATGAGCAAAAACTGGATGAAATCATAGAAAAATCTTAAAAGGTTGATTTTCTTTCTTTCTTTCTTTCTTTTTTTTTTTTAAAGATTGGCACCTGAGCTAACAACTGTTGCCAATCTTTTTTTTTCTTCTGCTTTTTCTCTCCCAAATCCCCCCAGTACATAGTTGTATATTTTTTAGTTGTGGATCCTTCTAGTTGTGACATGTGGGTCACCGCCTCACCATGGCCTGATGAGTGGTGCCATGTCCACGCCCAGGATCCGAACCGGTGAAACCCTGGGCCGCTGAAGCGGAGCGCACGAACTTAACCTCTCAGCCATGGGGCCAGCCCCTAAAAGGTTGATTTTGTGTGGTTAGATTATAGTTGTTTTTTTGTTCTCTTATAATTGATATTGTCCAAATTCTTTTTTAAGAGGAAGCTTGTGTGTGTGTGTTTGTGTGTGCGTGTGTGCACATATCTCCTACTTCATGTTTTTTGGAAATCAATACTTATTTCCCAAATAAGTTCAAGAGTACCATCATTTGTACATATGGTAACTGAAATTTAGTTCTAAAAATAAGCCCTGATATTTAAATGTTTATCTTTGTGAAGTTTTATTTTAAAATAACAGACATCTCTGAAAATAGTGAAGGTTAGAACTGACCAAAATGATTAAGCAAGTTTAAATTTATTCCCCTGATAGAATTCAGCAAATATATCCTCAAAGTAATGGAATACACTTGACTCTCCTCAGGACTGATTGCATCTTCAACGTGTAGTTATACGACGTAAACATTATGCAGACCATAATGATATAAATGTCTATGCTTTCCACAATAACAAAGTCACTGTTATGTTACATTTTTATAAAATCTGAAATTGTCATAACAACGTGAATATCTATGAAATTTGAATACAAACGTAAAATTTACTAATAAAATGCAGTTGTCTCCTTTTACCAACAGACCATTGTTATCAATAATAGTAAACTAATAGTAGCAACTTTCATAAAAAAATTATATTTTCATTGACTGCTGTTTTGAAATAAGCCTTACCAAGATCCTGTGCAATCATAACCCATGCCACATTAGATCATATACATTTTTGAAGCAGTTAGCAAAATTGAGAAATTAAACTCGAGGTTTTATATTTTCATTACTTTGTAGAAGAATTCTGTTATTATTTAAATTCAGTTAGATATAAACAAATCAAACTCCATATTTCCGCTACTAAGACTCTTATGAAATAAACATCATTACAGTAAAATTAAAAGAAATATACATGATCTTGTGCTCACTGGGCATTTGCTGTTTATGAATATTACTTTAAATAGTGGGCCACTGTCTGAGACACTAATTATTTCAATAAGATTTTCTTTATAAAATAAATTTTTCTTTATAAAATAGATTTTTGTAATGGAATATCACTGACAGAGCCTCAATATCTCTCTATTTTTCCTTTTGTACAAGTGAAAAGTGTAATTTGCACAGAGACCAGATTCTACCCAAAGTGCAAAATCCCTTTTTACTTCAAAACATATAAATTGAGGTGAAATGATACCTGATTAGTACTAAGAATGGATAGCAGAAGTCCATAAAGTTAGCAACAATCGTGTTTCCCTTGGAAGATTTTGAGGCATGGTTTGAGAAAGGAAAATCCCACTCAAGTAAACCTACCTGTAACCTCTTTTGCAAATTGAGAGAGCCAGAATTTTGAAAGCTTTCCTAAGATGTCCTCTTTTTCTTATGAATTTAATGGATAAATCAATACATAACCTAAATCATTGAGAACTTGGTATTTGCTGATTGCTGTGTATACATCATCTCCTTTAACCTTCTCAACAATCATACGGACGCTGACTATAACCCCAATTGACAGAGAAGGAAACTGGAGCTTTGAGGCAATACATAACATCCTTGAGATCACTCTGAATGAATGACAGTGCCAGGGTTGGATCCTGGTTACACTCGACTCCAGAGCCAATGCTTCGTATGATTATTTTGTTATACGGCAGAAGAATACACATCTAGGACTCTAGACGCACAAAATAGCCCAACAATAGAATCATTCAAAAACTTTGTTTTAAATTACTAATCAATATTTTTAAAAACATGCCATTTTAACATAAGAATGATAAATGGCATATCACGAAGGCATGACATGCATGATGCAAATCATGAGACAGTGCTGTTGAAGACGTACAAGCCACATGATGGAGAAGGGATGGGTTAGACTGCAAAGGGTAGATTAAAACGCATTTACAGGTGGCTACTTTGTGTTGTAAAAAACCTAAGATTTAGGGGAAGGAATTAATATTATGAAGGATATTTACTATTGAGCAGAAGATATCATAGATTTGCAGACTGAAGGGACAATTTACAAAGGAAAGGGGTCGCAAGGCACTCAAATGACTCCCATGGACATCTTCAGAAGATGTTTGGCATCTTTATTTTCTCATGTCACTTTAATATACTCCTATCTGCTGGCAATAAGACTTCCCAGACATTAAAAATGATTTTATCATTGTAAAACTTTTTTTGACATTTTTACGGAAATGAGAGTGAATTACAAACTGATTTTCTGTGAAAGTATCCACAAATAAAATGATTATTAAATTTAAATAGCACGTGAGTTAAAAATATATATCTTTATTTCCTATTTCCTATTTTTGATTGATGTGATATGCTTACTGACGTCTTCAATTATTTTATAAAATATTTAAAGTGATTTTAAATATTTTATACATTATATTTTATATATTTACATTAAATATGTATATTTTATATTTAGTTTAAATTAAACTTGTTTGCTTTTTTACCGTACCTTATGTCCCACTGTGATAAAATGCCCTTCCCTTTTTGGCATTACGATATTCAAACATAAATATTATCAACTCAGAACAGGTCAGTGCCTAGCTGTTCCAGAGAGCTGATCTTCAACTCTACATACATCTGTCCAACAAAGTCACTATTAGCTATGTCTGCCCATCAGTCAGTATTTGTTTCTCTTTTCTAGCTGTTTTTGCCTACCTGGGACAAAGGATGGAGCAGAAGGCTGCACATAAGAAAATCTGGGCCAGGCTAAAGTAGGAGAGTTTGATTCATTTAGTTTCCCTACTCATCTGCTTTACACTTACATAACAAGGTAAGAGACAACATCCTCCCACTCACAGAAGGCGGTCTCTTAGAGACCGTCAGAGTCAACCTAATGTTGGAAGAGAATTGGCAAGAGATGAAAATAAGCTTTGTTTTAGGGTGAGGATACAGGCAGTATATTTTTTGCATAATATTTTATTTAATATTATTGTTACATTGTTTGTGTGATTAAGATTCACTGTACCCCTCACTCCTGCCATCACACTGGCAGAGCCCCTGTGAGTACCCAGCATCTATTTTATTCTGAATGTGTTATTAATCTTGAAATGCAGGATCTCTGCAAGCAGGATTCTCTTATGCCAATGACTACTCACACGACACTGCTCTTACTGGAAGAGCACCAGCAAGACTTGGCTGACCGTGAATATCTCTTCCAGTTATTTCAAATTTCTAAACCCAGTTCAAACTAATAATTCCTGGGAAAACTACACATCAATCAACAGGTATTTATTACACATTCTAAGCAATACCTGTGCAAATCTTGTGACTCATTAACAGTGTCTTGGGCTACAAAATTAGGTCTATCATGGGATAAGCATAAGATACGAGGTAATGGGGCAAAAGACTTTAGGTTTTCACGTGACTCTAAGAATTAAGGATGTGGGTACTACCTGAGTTGGACAGGCCAGTCTACCACAGAGGGGAGTCCTGGCTAATGTTATGGATAACTGTTTGGCAGTTGTGGAGGAAAACAAAGAAAAGTTTGTTTGCGATACTCTATTGGCAATAATAATAGTTGCTTTACATGGAGTTTTGACTATAAACTGAATATGTTGTGCTAGGTACATTACTGGATAAACATTATTGCTAATTTTCACAACTCTCTGAAGTAAGGGTACTTATCTTCATTTTAAAGATGAGGACACCGATATGTAGAGACTTTAAGTGACACATCCAAAGCCACACAGCTAATAAATCAGCCAGGATTTGTCAGAGTCCCACCTACTTCACGGTACTTATTATTCGTTTGTTCATTACCACAAACTGAAATTTTCGTGAGGATTTTCTTCATAGGTGATATTTCCTTGATTCCTTTAGGAATATTTAGGTCAAGCCTCTATCTACTGGCCCTGGTGCTTCAAACACTGGAAATATCTGTTAAGCTCTAAAATCACAACTCCTATGATAAAGCATTTCATTGGTCATCACTTACCCTGGCCGCATTATTTTTCCATTATATGCAAGAAGGAAACTCAACTAAAAGATATGATCTGGGACTATATTTTAGAGTGAAAAATATTTGGAAAATGATGCATGCACAGTAGAAGCCCACCTTGGTTCAGTGATGCACTCATCTCATGTTAGAATTGATTCCATAATGTCTCACTGTGAAAACCTTCATTTATTTATACAACAGTTAGAAGTTTTATCCTTCTGGTTTAGTTTTGTGTTTTCCCCATTAGAAATAGACACAGTGATAACTTTTATTCAGTCTGTATGCATACGTGTGTGTTCGCGTGCATTTGACATCTTTTGGTTTTCTTTAAAGCAGAATATAGAGAGGATTTTTGTATCAGTAAAATGAAAATATCCAAAAGACTTCATCATCCATATAAAAGCTATACTTAATACATACAAATTACTGTAACCCCATGCCCTATATACATTTATTCTTTTCTTTTTTATTTCTTTTTTTCTTTTTGCTGAGGAAGATTAGCCCTGAGCTAATGTCTGTGCCAATCTTCCACTATTTTGTGTGTGGGTCACCACCACAGCATAGTCACTGATGAGTGGTATAGGTCCATGCCCAGGAACTGAACTTGGGCCGCCAAAGCAGAGTGTGCTGAACTTAACCATTAGGCAATGGGGTTGGCCCCTACATATTTATTCTTTTATTGCAAAGTTGAGATAATTCATTTTCTAATTCCATCCTTCCCATGTTCTATTTCTCATACCCGTGATTTTCTTATGATATTTTTAAAATATAAGGAGAATGGAGACAGTAAAGCATTGGAGGAAATGGACATATTCCACTATTCTTTAGTTATGTATTGTTTTACTTTTTATTCTTTCTTTTCTCTTATCTCATATGAATGGTCTTATTGGGAAAATCTCAATACATACTTTCCCTGCTTTCATTTTATGTTTCTTTTTCCAAATCCCATATACTCTAAAACACCACATTACTTTCCTACCTAGCTTTCCAGAAGGTTACAAGCCTGAAGGCTCAAGAGGAAGGCCCATGTAAGATCATCGAAAAATATTTACATGCAGAAACGTGATTTACAAATTAATAATAGATGTGAGTTCAGTAGGAAGAATTCTGACTAATACAGATATCTGGGGAACCCAGCATTTGCAGTTACTGCCTAGCTATTTCCAGATGGATTTTGTGGAGAATAGAAATTCTTCCTTGCCCTGTCAGATCACATCTCTTACACAGACTTCCTGGCAGTCAATGATATGTGAGTGTGGCAGTATCAATAAATGGGAGAAAAACATTCCTGGTTCTCATTCAGGATCATAGAGGTTCACTATTAAAAATACTTTCTTCCCTCTTCATCTCAATAATGTCACAAAGCAGATCATAGTCACATTTTACGAAAAATATTAGAAAAATTCAAAATCTCAGATTTTCATAGCATTTAAGACTGAATGATTATTCCAAATACCAAATTCTCAATATTTTGTAAATAAGGACACCCACCAAGCTAAATCTATTTGACACATTTCTCTTTCGAGGTAAATATAATCCCTTTTTGGTTATTAAAACCATGCATTGTTAATGTTTTTGATAACACAGACTTAAATTAAATGAGCACATAGATTAATCAGTTGCTTTAAATGATAAGATTTTCAATGCTTAAGCAATTAACAACAGTTCATTTAAAAAGCAGTGCCTTTAGGAACAACCATTTTTAAGCGTCTTCCTCGCTTTCTTTTTCTTGCTTTTGAAAAAGAAGTGTGCTTTGATAAACTGTATACACATATTATGCATTATTAAACCTTAAAATTATATGCTTGACAGGCAGCATATAGTTCTCTCTGGGGCTTTACGGCAGTCTGTGGAACTTATTAGCAGCGACTTCATTGCCAGTGGCAAAACACAGAGCGTTCTATAAATTAAAATATTTGGCTATGGCTATGGGAAATTCTCCAGGATGAACGGGAGTTGGGGGTAGGAGTGGCAAACAAACCTGTTTTCCTCCAAAGAAAAAAGACCTTCACTGTGCACTGAATTTGTGCTTCAGGGTTGTTTATCTCAGCGATTGCACATTCTAAACAATGCAGGAATTGCAGTAATTTTAGAACCAGTGTAGATGAATTTACAGCTTAAATCACAATGTTTACAAAAGAACATATAGAGCAGTACACCTTACTTATACCAGATGCTGGCAATCCGGACAGAGGGCTATCAATTAAAGAGGACAATAACTTGGCCATTCTTCATGTTGACTCCATTTTGCCAAATCCTTTTCTTTTTCTTTTTTTTGATAGCATGGGCTTGCTATTTCTTGTCATCATCAACGTTTCTTTCTCTTCATTTTCTATTCTATATTTAATTAAATTATTTTATGGAAACTGATAAATATATATTCCACCCCTGGCCCATGCAGAAAGAAAACATTATTTTCTGAAGTAAATAAATTTTTGCCTATAATGGTATAGGTGGTGAAATCTCATACTCATTGGTGGTATGTTAATAGAAAATTCAGCTAAGGCACACATTTCTATGACATTAAACATGTATATACACTATTAATGTAACTTACAGCTTCACACAGGATAGAAATGATCAAGATTAGGCAATTGAAAGCAAATTATCATCAATGCATAAATAACAAGCACTCTTTCAAATGAACTACTTATACCTAATTAGTTAAACTTGTCAAATCATTCCAGAATAATCACCGCTTTCATGAGCAACTGTTGTAAACTGATGAAATTTGATTCAGTAAAACATGTATAAATTTGCACTTGGTTGAAACATCTGCAAACGGTGGCAAACACGTTTTGGTGCGTGGGGCTGGAGGCGTTTCTGCTGTCACCATGAAACTGTTCAGGCCAGCGGCCCTGTTCTCCTTTGCCACCTGCAACCTTCCCCTTTTGATTTCTCTCCTTCCTTTTTCCTTCCCTTTCTCTGTTTTTTTATTTCCTTACTGCCCTCAATCTCATCTTTATTAGAATTTTAAACATAGTTCATATAATCCATGTTATTCTGCTGTTAAATTCTGAGTCTAAAGCACTTACGTCTTTCAACGTGATTTTGTAAACCTAGAAATATATATATATATATATATGCACCTATCTTGTTTGTCAAATTCTACATTAAACACACACAGTGCATATTTTTGATAAAATAATTGAAAATAGATTGGCTTCAATTGGATTATTCATTTATCAGACTGTGAAAAATGATACGTACTTGCTGGTTTACTTATTTCGGATAGAGTTAGTCCTCACGCAGTTTGCATCCTCTGAGATCGCTTTCTGAACTAAAGCCATAAATGGCCCTTCCTTAGCCTGACTTCACCTGCCAGAAACTACTTTCAAAACATAGTGTCTTATATGAGGGAAAAATGCACACACCTACATATCCACTCTACCCATTCTTAGCCTTTTTCTAAATATAAGAGGGGTGAAAATTAAGACAAAGGAAACTTGGGTAATAGGGTATTGGATTTAGTTCATACATTGTTTGCAATCTGGGAGTAAGCATCATAAAAATTCTCAATTTGTGTCACAGCTTGCTGTTTACCAAGAGCTTGAAAATATATTTACCTCATTAGAACTGGAGTAACAAAGGCAGCAATTATATCTACTTTCTTCACCATTGTATTGCCAGCTCCAAGGAGTGTGCTTTGCACAAAGTTTCCATGACATATATCAATTGTACAAAAGTGTCTTTGATGTGGCACAATTTTATTTTATCAGTATTTTGGTACTTCTTGGGAATCAATAGATTCCCAATAAATCTATACTAATAAAAATATTGAAATGAATGGGAAATGGAGAGAAAATTATATGTATGGAGGAAGCACAATTAGAAGAAAGTTTTCTTTTATTTTTTAATGTTTTTTCTTTTAGGAAGATTAGCCCTGAGCTAAGATGTGCTGCAAATCCTCCTCTTTTTGCTAAGGAAGACTGGCCCTGAGCTAACACTAGTGCCCTTCTTCCTCTATTTTATATGTGGGATGCCTGCCACAGCACAGCTTGATGAGCAGTCTGTAGGTCTGTTCTAGGGATCTGACCTGGCAAACCCTGGGCCGCCGAAGCAGAGCGTGTGAACTTAACCACTATGCCATCCAGCTGGCTCCAACAGTAGTTTCATAGTTTCTCCCAGTTGGTACTTTGGTTGAACGTTTCATTGTTTGCTTTGGAGATTGATCTTAAATCTCATTAGTTCTAAATTCCTGATGTTACGGATCAGACAACTAGCCTCAGAGAGGTTGTGAGGGCCATGCCTGGAAGGATTTCCCACAAACCAGTCCAATATTCTTTCCACTGAACATGCTGCTTTCAGCCTGAATATATACAGAAGGACCAGGGTAGAGCGGAGTAAACAACGAGTTAAAGTTAAAGAACGTAGACCACATACCACCTTTGTCATCAGCTAGCAAGTAACTCAGTTTTGCTAAGTCTCAGTTTCCACATGTATAAAATTAGAATTATGCTGTCTATCTTGGAATGTTAGAGCAGATGCAATCATCAAATACTAGACTCTCTATGAAAGGAAACTGAACTCTGGAAAATGTTCTTAAAATACAAATACATTTAATTTTATACTTATATAATATAAAAATAAATTCCCAAGCCACATTCAATTATTTAACCATCATTTTCTACTTAGGAATTTCTCTTATTCAGCGTGGAGTCATTCATTGACAAACATTGAACACAAGCTATGTAGCAAACACAATTGTCAATACAAGAGAGAGAAAGTTGAAAAACAGATCACTGTCTGTTTAGAGTTTATTTCATTTGACCAGGCTGTATACAAATCCCATCTGTTTAAGTTAATAAACTTTTCATAGTCACAGATTGTACCCATATCATAGTCAATGTTATGTAACTGGATGAAGAAGGTACAGAACGAGCACAGATTTGGGGCAGAAGTTAAACTACATCCCCGCCTTTTGCTGAAGTCTCACAGGTAATCCCTGACTGAATTCAGTTGGCTCTAAACTCCCAACAAATCACTCTTTTGATCTCAACTTATACCACCCAAGATAAGTACCATCATCTTTAATCAAGATACTATACGACAGCCTCCTAGGTAGAACAGTCTCAGCTCCAACTTCTGGCCCTTTTTGTTCTATTCAGCCTCTCTACGGTGGCCTGTAGGGCGCACAGATGATCTGACCGCTACCTAGTGCTCGAAGTTCACATTACACCACCCGAATTCAGCTTCACTGTCTCCCTTTCTATTGCTTGCACAAATCCCATTATTTCCTCTCTCAGCATCTACAAACTTGTGGTTCTCTCTGCCTAAATTCTGTTTTACAAATGCTTTGCATGGCTGACTTTATATCTGGGGTTAATTCCCCAGCTCCAAGCTTAAATTTTGTCTCCTCAGAGGACTCTTCCTTTTCCACACACCTTCTCACCACACTGCTTCATTTTTTTAAACATATATTAATAGAATACCTGCTGTTGACTGAATATTTGCGTCTCCCCAAAATTACTATTTTGAAGCCCTAATTTGATGGTATTTAGAGATGGGGCCCTTGGGTGGTAAGCAGGTCATGAAGGTGGAGCCGCGACGATAGGATTAGCATCCTTGTCAGTAAAGGAAGAGAGCTAGGTCTCTCTCTCTTTCAGCCGTGTGAGCGCACAGGGGAAGCTGACTGTGTACAAGTCAGGATGCAATCCTCATCAGACACCAGATGTGCTGGCACCTTGATGCCGGACTTCCCAGCCTCCAGAATTGTGGGAAATAAATGTTGTTGAAGCCAGCCAGTCTAGAGTATTTTTATTATAACAGCCCAAGTGGACCAATACAGTGCCTATGAACGGAGTCCTGGCCAATTATTCTATATCACATCGCTAAGTCATTTCTTCCATAGTGCTTAAGATAATTGCTACTTATTTCACCTATGTCTTTATTTACTTATTTATCCTATCAATCCAGAAGGCTTTAACCTTCACGAGGCAAGAATTTTGTTGGTCTTATTCATAGAAATATCCCCAGGGCTCAGCCTAGTGTCTGGCATATTACAGATACTGAACTCATGCATTGAATGAATAAATGATTTCAAAAATGTTTCTTTGTGAAGCATTTTGTGTCAGCCATTGACAGTTGTTGAACACGGTTCTCGCCATCAAGATTGAAAGGAAATAAATATGTAAGGATCTATTCATTCAACAAATGCTTTTTAATCACCAAAAAAGTGTCAGGTTCTAGCCTAGGCTAGATGCCAAGAATATAACTGTGAATGAGACATAACTCCAGGTGCAGGAATTGATATAAAGGAGACAATAATTTAAATGTTATATAAGTATACACTTGAAAATGTCTAAGATGATAACTTTTATGTTATATGGGTTTTTTGAACCAAGATTAAAAATAAAATATGCAAAAAGCTCTGCAGTTTAATAATTTTATTTGGGATATGCTCTTTGAATGAGAAGCACAGAGGTCTATGAAAGCACATAATAGGAAGACTTGACTTACTATAGGGAGGAGGAAAGGTCAAGGAGGGTCTGCCGAAGAGTGACCTTTACATTGAAAACTAAAGATTAAGTAGGGATTCTCTGATTGAAAAGAAGCATGAAAGTTCTAGGCACATGTCAAAACTTAAATTGTTGGAATGAGGACTGAACACAGACCAGGCTAGTAATAGCAGAGGCTGAAAGGTGAAGAACAGCCCAAGATGAGTCTGAAGGCGTCCTTAGTGATGAGATCCTGTGGTGCTGCCATGGAGGTCGAGCTGGGTCTCGCTGGGATTATCTAAGGCAGTGAATTCAGTTTTGGAGGCCCAGGAAGAGTTTCTGAAGGAAGAGTTACCTATGCTGAGATAGAAAGAGTAAGCAGAGTTGAGCGGTATGAGGGAGAGAGTAGAGGAGTAGGTCAGAGGTTTTTTGAGCTTGTGCAAAGCCTAGAGGTGATTCTGCTGCTGAAAGTGGGCCTGGATGGAAAGTCTAACACGTACACCCTGCCTCCCTTTCTTCATATGCTTTTGCACACAGTCTAGTTTGTTCCCCTTTCTGATAACAGAGTTACTCCATAAAGTAAAAGAGGACTTTGTTTTGTTTCTTCTTTATTTTTAATTTTTTTCCTCTGAGGGAGCGGAGAGAAAGACTTCTATACATTGGTAAAATATTTCTTGAAGTCAAGACGTTACTAAAAAGATTTTCATAAAGAAAGCAAAAAGCTGGAGAATTTATTTCTTACCGACCCCCCCCCCCCGCCAGTCCTCTCCTCTTCGTTATTATTTGTAGAAAAACAAAAATGTCTTTGCTGAAAAAAAATTTTGAAGGAGGAGTAAGAGTTAAATTAAAGGAGAGATAAGGAGGGGAATTATCAGCAGAGGGAATGAAATGAGCAAATCCTGGGCTTGTTTGGAAAATTACCAGTAGATGTTTTCTTTTTACACTTGAATGAAAATTGCAATGGAAGGCGTGATGGACGTGAAATCATCAAATGGTAGTATGTGTATTAGCTTTTTAGAGCTGCTGTAACAAAGCACCACAAACTGAGTGTCTTAAATGACAGAATTTTATTGTCTCATGGTTCTGAGGTCAAGGTATTGATAGGGTTGTTTCCTTGTCAAGGCTGTGAGGGAAGGTATGTTCTAGGCCTCTCTCCTCGGCTTAAGGATGGCTTTCGTTTTTCCTGTGTCTGCTCATATCATCTTCACTCTGTCTGTCTCCATGTTCAAATTTCCCATTTTTATAAGGACATCAGTCATATTGAATTAGGGCTCATGTTAATGATCTCACTTTACCTTGATTACTTCTGTAAAGACCGTATCTCCAAATAAGCTTACATTCTGAACTATCAGGGGTTAGGACTGAACATATGAATGGGGGGGGGGGGCAGAGTTCAACTCATAATAGTGTGTCAAAGTGCTTTTTTGAACTCTAAAGAATTAAAAATAAATTAAGCGTTCACTTTATTACATATTTCACTGAACAATTGCAGGGATCAAAAAAGTTTATACATGAATATATGATTTCTAGAAAAAATTATCCTTAGACACTGATATGACAATTCTTTCAGAGGTACAGAATGAAATTGTTGAGATGCTTTTATAAGCCACTGATTGCGTAGAAAGAACCGTTTGGAGTTCACATCTAAATTTCCAGCAAAAGAAAGAAGAAACTATATAACAAAGGGAGGTAGAAAAAGGAAGATTCAACTGTGAGTACTATGAGGGAGGAGAGCAGGGGTGAAAGATAAGGGACACCTGGATTAGAAGGTAAAAGACAGAAAATATATGTCTAACGTGGACATTATTATGTTAGATTTTGCTATGTATTAAAATGGCTAATACCGTGCCATAATCCCTCCAATTTTTGACTAAGTCAAATAATGCCCAAAAGCACAATCTTTTTTCTTTCTGTGTGGTTGAATTTTGGAATGGTAGGTGAAGGTGCAAAATAGTTGAAAAGTATTATAAGGATGCTCAGTGTTTAAGATAAAAAGTGAAAGTTCTCACCATGGACCATGGAGATATGGTTATAAATCAAAATATCTTCTAACTTCTCTTGAAATCATCCACTTACAATGGTACATCAACTAAGAATTATCATTGATATCTTTTGTTACCACTTTTTTTCAGATAGATAGTACTAGTATATTTACTATATACTAGTATATACATTTATACTATATACATTTCAATATACGGTAAAATTATGGTCAATTTGTTGATAACTGTCAATTAAAATTCTATGCTTTAGGTTTTTGGTTTGATGACATATATTGCTCCCACATCACATCATTGAATTTAATCTTTGTCTAAAATGTCTTTCAGCTCTATGTCCCTGTTTATTCATTTTAACTTTAACGTAGACCATTGTCCACTTAAACTATTGCTCTTGTTTCTTAGCTTTCACTCTGCCTGTGTTCTGTTCTAAAACAATTCATCTCATTATTATTTGTTTAATTGTAAGAAACTGTACCCATTTTTGTAGCATGTTTATGAAAGTAATTCACAACATTGTTTTTAAAAACTATGGCAGAACTCATAATGAAACGTGACATGTTTTTGCATAGAGACAAGCAAATTGTAAGCACTGGTTCGTTCATTCATTCAGCATAGATTTGTCCACTCCTTAGAGGCAACCACTTTTAGTTGTTAATATTTTAATTCCTCTAAATTGCATTTTTATAGAGCTGTTTTAAAATTTAACAGCTTTAGATTTTCATCAATTGACACCCTGGTAAGATAAACGAACATTTAGCTTATTTTCACCAACTCCACTTCCTTTTCCCACTCCTTCCCATACAGTTTTAGCTCTTTTTTTCATCTCTCAATTAGGAATATTGTAACTTAAATAATATACATAAAAACTGTTATTTCATATTTCTTCAAACATAGACATTATCTTTTGATTCTCAACTTTGCAATGTAAAGATAGTAATAACCGTCTCTATCTCCCTCATTGTTAAAACAACTAAATTTAACCATATTGGCATTTACTTTTATATTTTCTGTGTCTGTTTTGTTACCACAATTACTTTCATGCTTCGTGTATAAGTTCATTCAAATAGCTTAAAATCAACAAATATGTTTGCATTTATAATAACTATTTAATATTTCAAAGCCCGGTATTGTGATTCATTCCTTTTATTTTTAACATGTTGGTTTTTTGTTTGTTTTTTCATTTTCCTGTGGTTCTGATTGCCTTCTATTTTTGCATTCTCCCATTATCTCTGGAATATTTTAAGAACTTTCCTTTCTCATTCTCTTTATTCTATGAGAAATATGGTTTGCAAATTTGCATTGGATAACATTGGAAGCAACGAGACAGTTACGAGGCTGCCGCCTTGTACAAGCTGAAATATAAAGGGAGCTTAAATGACAATAGCGGCAGGAGGATAAGCTCAAATCCATCATTATCATGAGTAAAACAGCTGGAAGCACATGCTTTCCACATAGTGTATCGGTGGCTTCATTTTGCATAGAATATATTGGACAATATCATTGTATTTTCTATTGTGCAAGTCCTAAGATTAGAGATCATAAAGCTACTTTAGGTCACAGAGATTTCACAATTGACAAATATGGTAAACACACACACACACACACACACACACACACTACAATTCAATAGCTATTAGTATAGTGGTATAGCATACTTTCACTGTATTTTTAATAGCTGCACTAAAATTTTTATTAGTTTTTTAAATTAAGTCATAGGGATAAAAAACATCCCTGAATTGTAATGAAGTAATGTTTTTTATAATATGTATTCTTAATAGACAATAATTAATTGGGGTGTGTATATGTTGGGGTGCATGTGGTTAGTATTTATAAAGGATGACCTTGACATGGTTTGTGAGGCCTCCAAAGCAATTACTTTAGGAGCTGCGATGGAAAACAATGGCGAAAAGCAGATAGAACGGCTTGAATTAGTCCAGATCCCAGACATTGCTCAGCAGCATTAGATGACAGTTAACTTTTAATGAGGGAAGACACGACGTAATTAAATCTTGACATACAATTATGAAAGAAAATATCAGGTAACAATCTTGCTATGCAATATAAAAGAAGAAAAGACATTTTCTGAAAACTTGCCTGATGCTCTGTCATCTGAAACTATTCTTTATGAGTGCAGGGTGAAGGTCAAGGAGGTATCTCAACTCCATCAATCCTGTGGACAGTTACAAATGACCTTTCGCTTTCCATAAGACATTCAATATTCTGAATTGGAGGGATACATTTTTCTGTGTTTAGAAAAATGGCAAAATTGAAACCTTTCCTATTGCAGGAGGCATACTTTTGTTGACTCTCCTGGATGGCCTGTTCATTCCCAAAGCTTACTGGAGCTATGATCTCATTTGCATTAACTACCTAATCTAGAGGAAAATGTCAATTTTATATTGTGTATCAGAAAGTGTTCTACGTACTGAATAGTTTTTGCTCAAGCTTTATAAAACCCAACATAAGCCTATTAGAGAATGATAATACCTCCTTTAAAAGACTTCAGAGAAGTAGTCTATGAGTTTTGCATTTATGTTAGAAAACCAATAAGGGGGATGGAAGCAAGATTTTAATTCTTAAATTTTTCTCCTATCTGATATTCTTAAAATATAGTTGATTTTGAGTAACAATTAAAACTCATAAAAAGTTTCTGTTCCAAACTACGACTCTTCTTGCTCTAATGAATTCAGATTTTTACAATACTTACTTTTTCCTTGGTTTTCCATATAAAAGGTCACAGTAATCAAGCTGTCATCAACTTATGAAATATATAACAGTACAGCTACTGGTTAAAATTACATTTATAAGTACCTTAAGATAACACAAGACTTATACTACACTTATGAATAAGTGCATTGTGATACATAGTTACAAAGTTATATGCATTACAAATAAGGGTGACACCAGTTCAAAGAGTTAAGGCACTTTATTTTTTCCTTCTTTATTTAATGATTCCTTTAATATAGAAGTATTGCGTCTCTGCTATGTTTTAGAGACTGCTCTAGGCACTGGAGACACAGCCAGGGAACAAGATAAACAGTATCTCTGTCCTTGTGGAGGTCCCACTGTGGAGAGATGAAGAAGTATATAGGCAAAAACATAAATAATATCATTCCAAATACTGCTAAATCCTTTGGAGAAAATAAAACAGAGTAATGGATAATAACGTGAAATTGGAGCATGGGAGTACGTTTTACACAGTGTGATCAGGGAAACTTTGAATAAAGAGTGTACTCCTGCCTGTGAGGCTACAAGAATTGAGAAACAAATATATGTCATTTAGTGAGTAATTGATTGAGGTTTTGGTCACTGACTGCATTCTTCCCAAAGCCATTTCTCCAACTGAACCATGCACACTACTTCTGTCTATTCTCATTATTTATTCTTCTAAAAAGGGGAGGTAGCTTTTGTTCATTGATTAATCATATGGAAGATTACAGAACATAATTTCCTTAAACTGTTATATTGTGTGCAATACAACTGTAAGGAAATTAATATTTTTTGTGAGATAATTTTCTAAGTTTAATTTTGGAAGAAGTCAATATAACAAATGAATATTTTCATTTTCTAAATGTTGTCTTTAGGCTTTTTGGTAAATTATAGAATTTGTTGAAATTTATTATAAAATTATTCAAAATCTATCATATCTTGTACAAAAGAGTATGCGTTGCTCTAAAATGGTCTTTTGCTTTTAGAAGATTGCATAATTATGTCCTCTACTCTTGGATTTCTCTATAATATTAAGGCTTACTTCTGAGGTGCAGAGAACAATTTTTGCAGGCCAATATAACCCAAAGAAAGTTGAAAAAACAAAAATAAAAATAAAGAAATGATGATTGATGATGGTTGATATTTTTAAAAAGTTAAAAATAGTCTTGAAATTTAGTTCCAGGAAAGTAAGTCTACACTAAGATAAGTTGTGGTTCATGTTAGTTGACCCAAAGATTCTGCAGAAATATGGATTTAGTACTGTTACTTGTCTCACCTGAGAGAAAACACTTAAGGTTTCATTGGCAAATTAAGTCTAGTTAAGAAAAATAATAAACATTAGGATTTAAATTTAGTTGTAGCAAGATCTTTTATTTTCAACAGGAAAAAATACTTTGCCTTTTCTTGCTTCAGATTGACCTCCAACCTACAAATAATGGTTTTGATTTTTGCGCTATGTAAGCTGAGATACAAAATATTCTATTGCCAAATCAGACCCATGTGAACCAGAGATCTTAGAGAGTATCACACTTTCCTAATAAGTTCGAGAATAAAAATCATGGGACTTAAGCAAAATAAGAAGTGGCCTGGGATCTCCAATGCCTCTTGCCAGGTTCTACCCCGCTGTGTTAGAATGCACCCCAACTCAGATTAACCTGTGAGATCTTTAATGATGCATAGAGTAACATTATTTACACAGAAGGAGTCATTTTGGTCATGAAACATCTCCATTTTATATTTAGTTACATAGCTTATGTAGCATTCTCCAGGAAGCATGTAGATTCATGCCACTCGAATTTACAGATTCCAGGTTTGCTTACCATCAGCAGTCTTAGCCAAGCAGGTAGGTCCTGGTATATTCATAGATAAGCATTCTCCTGTTAGCAAATACTCAACTTTTCTGTTACCAGGAGATCTATCATTAGCCTCTTTAGAAGAAGACTTGACTGTGTCAAATTCTTTTCTATCCCTAGGGCATTACCCTTACATCCTCTCCAACCAGGAAGAAAATGTAAAACTGGGCTTCCATTGAACCATTTATTTCCCATAATCAAGCTGCTATACTTATTTCAGGTTATTCATTTCAGGTTCATATACATTGGTAATGGAGCCACTTTTAACCTGGGACAATGAGTCTTTGCACCAGAAAGCATCTATGTTGAGGTTGACAGAAGCTGTGTTTCCCCTACTACCCTCCTCTTGCTCATCAAGTGGAAAGCCTAGATCCACGTCCAAATAACAAGGATCATTGCCAATGTATCAGGGCAACAAAATCATTGGTATAATTCATAGAAACTATAGTTTCCTTACTGTTACTATATATGTATCTTGAAACTAATGAAAAGTGAAATGAAGAAAATAATTTTGTCCAGCTACATTTCTGCATAGTTGAATAAAACCTAAGAGGGAGAGTGTGATTGCTTAAGGGCCAACCCTGCAGTCACACTGCCTGGATTAAAATCTGGTTTTGCCCTTAAACTATGTGATATTGGAAAAATTACTCAATCTCTTCACTCCTTCATTGCCTTCATTCCTTCACCTATAACATGAGGATTGTAACTATACCTTATTCATAATATCATTTCATGAATTAAATAATATATGTAAGGCCTTTAGAAGCAGCCATTCTCAGAAATAGCACCACCTTAACAATCATTTCAGTCTTGCAAGTTGTGATTGTTCTGTATGATTTGCATTATTCACTTTTTCTGTTTTAATAGACAATTACAAAGATGCAATTATACCCAGGTAGCTTATTCTCACATCATTTGCATGCTATTGTTTATGTTTCTTAAATTTGTTTTTTATGTTTCTATTACGCTAAAGCATAGTTCCCATTAACAATAACAGGTAAATGACTCTAATGCCACTAATTGAAATGTAATCTTAACGATGAAAATACTAATATAAACATCAATCTTAAAATAATATTGTAAGCTTAAATAAGAAGAGACTAGTAAAATTATGGATTGTGAATTTTCGTAGCGATTTTACAGAGAACATAGGTTGTAATTATTTTCCACAAGTAGCTGAAAGAGAAACCAAGTGCAAATAAGATACACAAAATTGGTATCCAAATACTGCTATTTTATCAAACTAATAATCTGCTTACCCCCAATGTCCAGTGTGTTTTGTTTATAAAGTTAATTTGTCAATCAGTTGCATCTTCATCTTCAAAATACACTTTCTTGTAGTCTGATTGAGACACCCCAGTTTACTTCCGAAACAATGCCTTTCTATATTAAATGAATGCTGCCCAAAAAGGTGAAGAAGAGACCAAAACTACAGCAGCATCTTTCAAAGTCACATTCTTTGTAGCAAAAAAAGACAAATACAGTATTTTTGAGAAATTCATAAAGCTAGTGCAAAGTGAATGACAAACACACCCAAGAGAAAAAGGTGTGTTAGTTGTTGGCAAGATCCCTTCAACAAGTAACAGTGTTGCGCAGGATGGAGTCCCAGTGGCATATATAGCAGAAGAGAACCGCCTGTGGATCAGATGGAGTGACAGTTAGTTCTCTTTCTAACAGTAGATGACAAGTGGATGACTCCACCCATGGAAAGAGTACAAACCCTTATTAGCAATTTGCCAAAATATATGGGAGAAAAAGAATATGTAAGAGGATGACATTTTGTTGTTTTATAACTGAAAAGTCCTGGTTTAGAAGAGTTTATTATTTTTTAAATTTTGGTGGGGGTATGGAAAACTATTAACATATATTCTATTTTTGGAATCATGTCTTGACTGGGAAAGTCCCTTGGAATCAGTTCTAATGGAGCAGCAATCACTGAAAAAGAGTCTGCCCTAAATGAAATTCCAAACTGTGCTCCAAACAGAACATTTGGAAGGCAACAACAGAACTTTGTAGCGTGGTTTTAATGTTAAAAGAAGCAGTAAAGTTAATGTATTAGAAGTGGACTAGATTTCCGTCGCAGTTAACAAGAGTACAGTTTTCAGTCTCCAGAGAGTTCAAGATTTTACTTTCGCATTCTGAAGTAAGCACCTTGTGAAAAATCCTCATTCTAGTTCATAAATGGATAAAATATAAACATTTCTTCACGACACTGATATTGTCTGGAAATTCCATTTCTATGATATTACATCCAAGTGACATAATTAGGTAATAAATACAGCATCTTAAAATGCCTGAATTCATCATTTCAGGGTCTATATATTATGTTTTTAATATTGACAATTACATTTTAGCATTTTAAGGAGACAAGCAAACAGTTTGATCAATCACAACTCTTTGAAAAAGTTGTCTATTTTTTAATCTCTATAAGAAAAAAATAACTGTATCAAATATATATATATATCTTAGTTATCAATTGCCACTGACAAATTACTACACAGCTAGCCCCTAAAACAACACACACTTATTTCAGTTTCCAAGGATCAGGAGTCCCGGCAAACTTAGCTGGGTTTTCTGCTTAGGGTCTCAGAAGGCTGCAATCAGAGGATCAGCCAGGCCGTGTTCCTATCTGGAGACTTGATTGGGGAAGAAACTGAGTTGAAACTTACTCAAGTTGTCTGTGGAATTTATTTCCTTGTAGCTGGATGACTGAAGTCCTGGTTTTCTTGTTACCTGTCAACCAGGGACTGCTCTCAGCTGCTACAGACCATCCTCAAGTGCTTGGCATGTGGTCCCCTCCATAAGCCATCTCACAACATGGAGGCTCACTTCTTCAAAGCTAGCAGGAGAACCTCTCTTTTAATTAATTTAAAGTCAATTTATTAGGGACCTTAATTGTATCTGTGAAATGCCCTCATCTTGCTGTATAATATAAAGTAATCATACGAGCGACACTCTGTCACTGTATCGTCTTTTCCATATTCTACTAGTTTGAAACTAGTAACACGTTCTGCCCAGACTCAAGGGAAGGAGATTACACAAAGACATGGAGACAAGGGGGTGGGAATCATCTTAGAATTCAACTTACCAATATTTTATTGGATACCCTTCAATATTTCAACATCATGAATTCAGGGTAAATTGTTGGCAATTGGGTATTACTCCATAATGTATGGAACAGTGTTCCTTCTCAATATCTTTAACTCTGACAAAGTTATCCATGTTTTATGGCCATTGCCATTTGCTGTGATCTAAAATTGTGAGTTAAGATTTTTCTAACTCTAATAACAGAATACATAAGTTCTAATAAGGAAGTTTGAGTAAGTTAGTCGTAGAAACCATCAAATATCCGAACTTAGAAAATTTTATAAACATCAAACAATTTAAAAGCCTTAGAATATAAAATAATACAAATATTTGCAGGCAGAATGATGAGAATAAACAATTAGAAAGAGATAAGTGGCTTTTGTTTCCAATTATGTTTTCTTTAAAAATGGACAAAGTGTGTTTATGTTCTTATCATTTTTTTAAATTGGCATCATTAAATATTTTTCTTATTCAATTGTAACCAATCTATACAAATAGAGTAGTAGTCCCTCTGTTGTTTTCTACACTTTATTTTCATTTACCTTTAAATTAAATTTTTGTAAGGTCAAATACATAGATATATAATATATATTATAGTAACAGATAATATTAATTGATAATATTAACGAAATAAAAGTGATGGCTCTGAAACAGTTCTCATGTATCAACTTAAATGGGAAGGAAAATGTAACAAACCAGCAGAGAGGAAATATACTTTGCAATAAGAGGTGATAGGAGAATTAACCATTTGGGAAACAAAATAAAAATCAATAGGCATTTCCACCATACTCCATGCAACAAAATTTTTTTTAAACTAAAGGAGAGTCAAATATTTATAAAGTATTAAAGTATTAAAGAAAATATCTTTGGCCCATTCTATAATTGGGTTATTTGTTTTCTTATCATTGAGTTCTAAGAGTTCTTTGTATATTTTGGATAACAGTGTGTCTTCTGCAAGTATTTTCTCCCAGTCTATGGCTTCTCTTCCATTCTCTTAACATTGTCTTCCATAGAATAGAAGATTTTAATCTTAAGGAAACCTAGCTTGTCTATTATTTCTTTCATGGATTGTGCATTTGCATGATTAGTGTTACATCTAAAAAAGACATCACCTTTCCCAAGGTTATCTAGGCTTTCTCCTGTATTATCCTCTGGGAGTTTTATAGTTTTGCATTTTACTTTTAGGTCTTTGATCCACTTTGAGTTAATTTTTGTGAAGGGTGGATGATCTTTCTCTAAATTCGTTTCTTTGCATGCAGATGTCCAGTTGTTGCAACACAATTTGTTGAAGAGGCTCTCTTTGCTTCACTGTACGGCCTTTCCTCTTTGTTAGAAATCAGTATTCTATATTTTGAGGGGAATCTATTTCTGGGCTTTCTCTGTTGTTCCATTTATCTATTTGCCTATTCTTTCACCAATATCATACTGTCTTGATTACTGTGGGTTCATAGTAAGTCTTGAGCTGGATAGTGTCAGTCCTCCATCTTTGTTCTTCTCTTTCAATATTTGTTGATTATCCTTTGCCTCTCCATATAAATTTTAGAATCCATCTGTTGATATCTATAAAATAACTTGCTGATATTTTAATTGAGATTGTATTGAATCTATGGACCAAGTTGGGAAGAACTGACATCTTGACAATATTGAATCTTCCTATACAAGGACATGGAATATCTCTCATTTATTTAGTGTTCCTTTGATTTCTTTCACCAGAGTTTTGTAGTTTTCCTCATTTAGATATTGTACATATTTTGATAGATTTATAGCAAAGTATTTCCTTTAGGGGGGTATTAATGTAAAGGTGTTGTGTTTTTATTTAAAATTCCACTTGTTCGTTACTGTTATATAGGAAAGTGATTGACTTTTGTAATATCAGGCTTGTATCTTGCCCTCTTGCTAAAATCACTTATTAGTTCTAAGAGTTTTTTGTCAATTCTTTCAGATTTTGTGTATAAACTATTTTGTCATCTGCGGACAAAGATAGATTTATTTCTTCCTTCCTAATCTTTATACCTTTTATTTCCTTTCCTTGTCTTATTGCATTAGCTGGTACTTCCAGCACAGTGTTGGAAAGAAGTGGTGAGAGGGAACATTCTTCCCTTTTACTTTGGCAGAAGAATATTGTAACTACTTAATTGATTGTCTAGTCATTCAGATCATGGTGCCTTGTGTCCAAGATGAGGCTGAAGTCAAAATGACAAATTGTTGTTTTACTAGTCTACACAGATCACAACTGTTCCATTATGATAATATTGCCTTGAGCACATTATAAATTGATTATATTTTAGAATATTCTCTTCTTGATTGAAATTGTGAATCAATTTCAGTACTTAATTGAAACTTGGGGAATATATTAACCTATAATAATATTTAGAAATAACTCTAGATCTTATTGAAAATAGAGGTGTAAATTAGTTCTTGAGATGGCTACTACTGCAAGGTCCAGTCAATTCTTTTATATACACTTCTATTATGGCAATTACATCCATCTTCATTACTGACAATCATGTTATTGACTCATTAGACCATGCCACATTTTCTAAATTGTGCTATAGGTAACAAAATCTCAAGATTCTTAAAGGGAGGAGATATTTCCCAGGCCAAATAAATTTGAAAACTGTTGTTATTTTATATCTCCTTCTTGGAAATGCATAGGCCATATTAACCTTTAATAGCTCAGGAAAATTCTGCTAGGAACAAACAAAATTTAAGCTATTTGACTCATTTTTTTCCAAATAGAAGTGACCATGTCACATTAATATCCCACAGGTACACTTTTCCTCTTATCCACATAATCATTTTATCTAGATAACTTAAAATCAATGACAAATGGCACAATATTTTGGATAAAGTTATAACTAATTTTGTTTTTTATATAGACCACTTTATTTTACAAGTCTCTTAAATGTTTTCTTGTCCTCAGTATTGCACCCTGTGGATTCTTCTTCCTAACAATTAAGAAAGTGCTTATTTTAAAACTCAAACTCAAATGTGATCATGTCACTCTCATTCTGAAGAATGTCAACCTTCTTGAATAGGATGATGTCTAAAATTCTTAGCACGACGTATGTGATCCTTAATAACCTGTGTTATCCTACCTCCTCAGACTTTATTTTCTGTTTCCCACGCAGCAAGAGGTAACGGTATGCTTTCTCCTTTATTTCCTCACTTCCATTTCTGAGTAGTCAAATACATTGCTGTGGATATGTGCTCTACTTTTCTTCTCTCACCTTTGTGCCTTTGTATATATTTTCCTGAATTCCTCTAAATTTTGGTATATTTCAAAGCTTCTGGGCCAGAACTTCTTAAATAGTTTACCTACATTTAGAGTACAAATGAGATACTGTTCAAAGCATATTATCTTTTCAAGATAACTCAACCATCACTGATGAGGTGTCTCTGGATGTGCTTAGTTTGTATTCAGGGTGATGTTTACTAGCCATGAAGGTCTAACCTAAAATGTCATTACTTTATTCCTTATGAAATGTATGTACCTGTTGGTGGACATTGTTAGACTCCAAAGGTATAATAAAGTTTACTAAGTACTTTTCACTTGTTTGCAGGCAATATTTAAGTGGATGTACAGAATATTTGCAATACGTACAATGAATTTACATATTGCCTAATATATAATTGTAAACACAAAATTGTTTATTTTAGGAGCACCCTTTCTGCATATTATATTTAATCCATACATCATTGGAAAGAGCCGTGTCTTACAAAGAAGTAAAAAGGAAACTCTGGGGGAAATAAAAATTATTTTTCAAAGTGACCTCTTGCTAGACTTATTATTACCAAAATTTTGTGCTCCCTTATTTTCTACACATTCATCTTTGAATAACTAATGCCTTAGAGAATGCCTGTTGCATAGTAGGCAAGAAATAGATATGCATCACATTAATAAATATATGAATAATGGATAATTGAAGCTTTGAAAAAACATAATGTCTCAAGATGACCTGTGCTTTTGAGACTCTCATTCTCCACATTCTCAAAACATAAATAAAGTTTTTAGTGATATTCAGCAAATTATGTTCTGACTAAGTCTTCACTGATTTAGCTGCTGTTGATTGCAGTCCCTATACTTGAATGATTGCATTCAAATAAACTTTTCCTATTTATTATGAAGAGGATTTATATTAGAAGTAGTCAGTTGAATCTTCATGAAAATCATAGATGTCATTCTCCCTGTATCAAGTCTCTTCTTGAAAGAATATTAGTATCATATTTGGTTAAACTAAGAGACACCATTAGTAAGTAAGTGGAAGTTTTTTCTATATATCACTGTTTTTTGCATATATCAGACAATGTGCTAATTATTTTGTCTATATTACTTCTTTAAATTCACACAACAACCGTAGGAAGAGGAAAATCTCTCCTCATGGCTATGGAAACTGAAGCTTGACACTGTTAAATAATAGCATGAGGTTATAGACTAATGGGTAGCAGACTTAGGATTTGAGCCCATGAAATTTCTTTCCAGAAGATGCGACTTAAAGTACTGCATTATGTCTTCCCTCAAGGAAGATACTTCATACCATTTCCCAAAGAAAATATAGACCCTAACATAGTACCTGGCGCAGAGTAGTTGCTCAAATAATTTGTTGGGACAGGATGCTTAGTCTAAGGCGAAGTCTGTTACAATAGCAAATACCAGGAATACAAACTCATTTTTCATAATAGGAAGGATGTAGAAATTCCATACCAAAATGACTTCAGATATTCTTTTCAGCTCCTTAAATATGTATAAGATTTGTATAATTAGCAGAAAAATGGAATGGGCTTATTTTCATGAAAATTTTTGAGTCCAATGCTACCTAGATGGATTATATAAGATATTCAAGTTTAAATATTTGAAATGTATTTTTTTAAAATCTGTACTTCTATCATATGGGAAAGTAATGCAGAGCTTTCACCCTATAAATTGTTTTTAAAGTTATTTTGAATATTTAAAATTAACCATTGCATATTTTACATAATCTATTCAAAATTTACAGGATTCAAATTCTGCACGTCCTCTCCAAAGTTTGTATCAATTATTGACAACATTTAGAGGAAAAAAAAGTCTTAAAGGTAATCTAAACCTTTTTATGCCTATTTCTATGCCTTATTTAAAAGAAGACTATAAAGATGTTTGCACTAACATAGAAAATTCACTCACTCGCCTCATAATTCCTTCCAGGAGCTGGAATACCAATCTTCTTTAGTCATCATAACCCCTTCAAGTATATTATTCATAAATTTTATTTTTTCTATATATAAATACGTGTATGTTTATAAAATAAATACATCCTTTTTTGAGATTTACAAAGTTGCTCCAGATCTGTACATATGTCAAATATTTGTTCTGGTAACACTATATATCCTTTTAGATCACATAATTCTTTTATATGAAGGGCTGAAACACTCAGCTTTTACATAAAGGGAGGAGATTAGACTTTGCTATGGAAGGTATAAATAACAACCAGTCCATAAAAGACAAAGTTTACTTACACGCAATCAAGAACTACTGTAGTACAATTAATCTTAGAAGGCATCCGTAAAAATAATTACTTGAAATGAAATTTAAAGCAAGCATCCACTACCCCCCACCACCTGCTTTATAACATTCTCTTTCTTGACTCAAATTTTCCTTTCTTTGTCGTCATCATGATATTTTATATCTTTATCTTTTAAGTTACTAAAGCAATGTAACTTATCTGTCTTAGGTCAACAGTTCCATCAAAAAGTAGCCCAAGAGGTGAAAATTACACTCATCTCTACACAGAGCTATTTCCATTGGAAACAAAAGTATTTAACTAATGTTAAAAACCATAAGAACAAATAAAAAGGAATAAAGCACTGAAACATGTTATAACATGAATGAACCTAATAAGCATTATGCTGAGTAAAAGAAGCCAGCTATGAAAGAACATATGTTATATGATCCCATGTTTACGAAATGTCCAGAAAAGGCACATCTACAGAAACAAAGTATATTATTGGTTGCCCAGTGCTGAGAGTAGAAATGGGATGTGGCTGTAACTTTGCAGAAAGTTATTTTAAGGTGATGGATAAGTTCTAATATTAGATTCTGGTATACTTGTACAATTCTATAAATATACTAAAATTCAATTAACTGTACATTTAAAATAGATCAATTTTGTTTATTTATTTTTTTAAAGATTGGTGCCTGAGCTAACAACTGTTGCCAATATGTTTTTCCTTTTTTTTAAATTCTTCTCCCCAAAGCCCCCGAGTACATAGTTGTACATTCTAGTTGTGAGTACCTCTGATTGTGCTATGTGGGACGCTGCCTCAGCATGGCCTGATGAGTGGTGCCATGTCCATGCCCAGGATCCCAGCTAACGAAACCCTGGGCCGCCGAAGCAGAGCGCATGAACTTAACCACTCGGCCACAGGGCCGGGCCCCTAAAATGGATCGATTTTATAGTATGTAAATTTCTATCTCAATAAAAGGCATACAAACTCCCCCCTCCCCAAATATTATATTTGCAAAAGGCATTAAAGCCCCAGCAACTGTGGAAATAACTGCTGACCTAGAAGAAGAATGACCAAGTGACTAGTACTTGAATATCATTTTCTTTAACCATAAGCTTTCTCCTTATTCATGCTTGATCATATTCTCAGCTGGAAATGGTGACATTGAAATTACAGGTGAATGCCTTGAAGTTATTGAGTACAGTGATTGCATCTCAAAGGTTTTAAGCTGAAGCCTAATATTTAATATGAAAAGTTAACTACTTGAAGTTCTTAGAAAATACAAAGCTATTTTTAAATTATCACACTTTTTCCTTTTTTTAATTGATGAAAAAAAGCTTTTAAAACTTCCATTGTCCTCAGCATCATTATTATAGTGGTATTTTCTTAGCTATTGCCTGCAGAGAGCTCAGGATATAGGGGAAGATAGATGTACTGATACTGTGATATTGTACAAGGATTGAATTCTACTATTCACTTTGTAAGAATTCATATCCTAGTTTGCCCGGGGACATAAGTTAGTACAAACTTAGTGAATTGATGACTAGATGATGGAACGAACTAGTGACTAATGCAGCATATGGAGTGATGAAGGTAGCTGAAATAATGTTTCTGAAATATCTTTAATTGCTCAAGCCAGGTGTCCCATGAAAATAGAGTGCTGGGTCTGGTTGTACAGTAATTCAGCTCTATAGTGAGAAAATTGCTCACCAAAATGGGATGAATTATCTCTTCTCAAAATACGGAGGTTCCAGTGCACTAACGTACTGGAAATGATTATTTACCAAACGTCATTCTGATCTTTTGAAGTTAATCTAATTCACATGGTTAAAATGTGTATATCTAGTGACTATTTACGTTGGCTAATATCATCTTTTCATGTTAAATTTAGATTTAAAATATTTGTGTTAGTGGATTTGTGTAGCTGCTGTTTTACACCCACTGGACTCATGCATAGTAAAAAAGGAAAAATGTTATTAATTAGGTAGGCCTTTTTTCTTAATACTTTCTAAATGAAGATTTACACTAGACTTTAAAAGTTAACAATTCCTATACTGGCAGAAAGAAGCAAAATAAGAAAAGCATAAAAATTATCTTCCAGAGAAAATATCTGCTTACTTGTTCTTCTATAAAATTTGCTGGTTGGGAGTGTCGATTGTGTTAATGGAGTGAGCAATTTTAAGTTGTAATCAGGATTAAGCCTCCCTAAGACTCTTCATTTTTCTTTTCCATTTGAAGACAATTTTCTGTAATTAATATCAGTCCCTTTTTACATCAACCAACTGCCTTGATACCACAAATAGAACATTGTGCTCTAGATTTAGGTAAGGAGTAAATTAAGAACAGATGAATTCGTAGCATTCTTCTCTCACAAAATATTCATGATTATAAAACAATATGAGTAAATAATTACTGAGGATGTGAAAATACCCAGGAGAAAACTCATCCTAAAAATGTTTGGTGATTTTTATGAAATTCCAATAATTTAAACTAATCTGAACCTGAGCATTTGCATGGGAATGCCTAGGATCTGAAAAATGCATTGCAATGTATGAGAATCAAATACATGTTCATTTCACATAAATATATATCTATTTTAATATTAGAAATAAGATTTAAAAATGGACATTCAAAATCAACTGAATTTTAAAGCTTTAAATGAGGTTATTTATCATGAACGCGTACAATTACCTCCTGTTTGTACAAGTACCATGAATTGCACAATCAATTCAGAGGAAGTTTTGAGTTTTTTGTTTTTGTTGTTATAGGAAACAAAATAATGAAAACTTATATGTGAAAATATTGCCAGGTTATGTCACATCAGAAGATAAGAAAAAAATGTGTATATTCACTTATTGATTTCTTTTCCTTTCACTTATTAATAGCTTCTATTTCATTTCTGTGTAATACACGTTTTTTCCTTTTGTATTTTAAATAAATACGTGTATTCAAAATGAAACTTTTGCGGTCATTAATATTTTGAGAACTTTGACAACTTTTAGAGGCACAAAAGAATAGAAATATGACTTTAAATTTGACAACTTTTTAAAAAATTTTATCTCAAATCAAATAGTTAATGATTCTAAAGGCTTTAAATGGATCTAAATGGTTCTTCACACTAGAAAGCCATTAGTGAATGAATGAAATTAAAGTTATTAACACACTATGTACAACTAAAATAATACAAAGTAATAGTAAAAGAAGGAGGAAGTGATACAAATATGAAAAATATCATTTCTAATTAACAGCCAGAATATGAATATCCTGTCTCTGGGTTTTCTTTAAGTAAAATGTGGATAATAACTCTGACCACTGACCCAGTTAATATCATACACATTACTAAAACGTTATGAATGAATTAAGGTAGTAACCTTGCAATTCAAACAAGTACTTCCTGAAACTACTACATGGAGTAATGAAATATGTAATGGAGTGATGGTCTCCCAGAAAAACTCAGCTTTTCCTATTGTTTGTTAATATGAAAGGAAGATGTTACTTTTTAAAAAGAAAAAAATCACTTTAAAACATGAAGCCGTCCAGGAGGGGCTGGCCCATGGCGGAGTGGTTAAAGTTCCACACTCTGCTTTGGCAGCCAGGGTTTGTGGGCTCGGCTCTCCGGTGAGGACATACTCTGCTCATCGACCACGCTGTGGCGGCACCCCACATAGAGACTAGAGGAGGAGTGGCACAGATGTTAGGTCAGGGCAAATCTTCCTCAAACCAAAAAAGAGGAAGATTGGCAATGGATGCTAGCTCAGGGCAAATCTTCCCCCACAGAAAGAAAAAACAAAAGAAGGGAAGCCTTCCTTTAAAAAAAAATTCTTTCTCTTCCATGTGGGGAGTAACTTCACAGCTTTCACACTTAAAATTTAATAATCCCTAAAATATGTCTTATTATTATGTTTATTAAATATGGATGATCACCATGGGGCAAAGGTGTGATTAGGTTATTTCATCATAGCTCCTAAACAAATGTTACTTTGTATGGTAACAAATCTTCAGAAAATGAAGGTACACATGAGCATGAGTAAATCTATTAACTGAAGTTATACAGTCTTTTTGGAAGTGACAATGATGATTCATTAGCAAAAAGTCTTCTTTTAAAATTTGTTTTAAGCTGTCATCTGGTCTTGAGCAAAACTTGCAGAGACTGTATTTTAAAAGTTTGTTTTACCAACATTATGAAAACCCTGCCAAGCTTTTTGCCTAAAGTATAAAGTGATTGTAAGTTTGGGTTTTCAGAATTCCTGAGAGGCCACAAAGGGAAAAAAATTTTCTGAACCTTTCAGGCTTATAAAAAGTTGAAAGTTAGGCAGTACTTATATTGAGAACGCTCAGTTGTGCAGTGTCAGGTTACTGCATGAGCTTAGTAAAATAACAAAATATTGCTACTGCAGAAATAAGTTACTCTGTCACTAGGGACTGCCAGGAGAATCTACTTGCATTTGAAAGAATATCAAAGAAACGAAATAGAGTTGAAGCAAAAACTGAACAAAAAAAATAAATAGCTTCATGAAAAAGCAATAAGTAGGTGAGAGGAAATAATTTAACTACCATGTTTTTATTTATTTTTTATAATAAATACATACATGAAATAAAATGTTTGTATAAAGTCCAAAAAATGCTTTTTTTTCCAGTTCAAATAAAGCTTATTTTAGGCAGAGAAACCCATAATGTGGAATGAGCTAAATATTGGAGTTCAATTCCAACACTTTCTTTTTATTTGGGTGGTATTTAGTAAGCTTTTAAAAGCATCAAGTGTACTCATTATTATATGTAAAGCTTTGTTGAATAAATGTTAAATCTGCTATATAAATCAAGTATGAATAAAATGCTTGTACATTCAGTTATACATTACCCTTTAAAAATAATTTCAGAGCCCAACATTTAAATTTTAAGGCTTTGCATTTAAAGTTCTGAAGTAGAACCAAAGATCATAAACTTACATGTCCAGTTCATTAATTTCTCAGTTTTTTAAAAAACCAAAGTGCATTTCTAGTCACCATGAGCTTCATTACTGAGTAAATGCTGTTCAGTTTTGTGTATTGATATCCTCATGTTTCATGAAAGAAATATTTAATTTCTATGTTTACGTACTTATGGAGGAAGATTTCTGCGCTAAAGGCAAACATTTCGAAGGAAATTGGAGTTGATAAAGGTATTTGAGTTATTCCCAAGCATGCATGCATATTTTGTCTTACATTATTACTTCTCTTTCAAGATAAGATTTTGATGTTTGCATTCTGCCTTGTAACCATATTTACAACAAATTTAGAGATTATTTCCATGTTTAACTGGTTTCAATATTTATAATTAGTCCTTTTCTATGATGGATTTTCCATTCATTATTTATTTTTCTTTTTAACTATCTCAATTGAGTGAGCATATTCGTTTGCTAGGGCTGCTGTAACTAAGTATGACCAACTGGGTGTCTTAACAACAGAAATTTGTCATCATACAGTTCTGGAGGCTAGCAGTTTTCAATCCAGGGGCTGGCCAGGCTGGTTCCTTCTGAGAGTGTGAAGGATCTGGTCCATGTCTCTCTCCTAGCTTCTGGTTATTTGCTGGCAGTCTGGTTTCTTTGGCTTCCACTGCGTAATTCCAATTTCTGCCCTCATCTTCACATGGTGTTCTTCCAGCGTGTCTGTGTCTGTGTCCAAATTTCCCGTCTTTATGAGGACATCAGTCATATCAGATTAGGGGTCCACACTACTCCAGTATGACCTCATCTTAACCAACTACATCTGTAATGAGCCCACTTCCAAATAGGGTCACATTCTGAAGTGGTGTGGATTAGGACTTCAAAATATAAATGGGGCGGGCGGGTGAAGCAAGTAATATTCACATTACACTAAGTATATTCTTAATTAAAAATAAAATTATTGCTGGAGGAATGTGGGTAATATATTTTCAAGTCCTTTCCCAGCTAAGAATGTTTTTAGTTCCTTCATAAACAGACAACAATTTGTCTGGTTATAAAATTTTTAAATCAACCTTTGGACAAAAAAAAAGTTAGAGGAGATGCTCCATAATGATCTGGTTTTGAAGCCAGACTGATTGTATTTCCTTTGTGGACATTTTATTTTCTTGCCCATATATTTGAGGATTTTTTTTCTTTATCATAGATATTATTTTTAAATAATTCACCTGCCACATAGTAAATCAATTTAATCTACAAAATCGGATATTATTAGTTAGGATGTTTGTTTTGCTATTGAAACAGCCAGAGTTTACAAGAGCTTAAATCTTATAAAATTTTGTTTCTCTTTTATTTCTCTTTCACGTAAAAATTCCTCGGTTATTAAGCCTCTTCTCCATGAAGTCATTAGGGGCACAGATTCCATCTACTTTGGTGCTAGTCACTCTCAAACTCCAGCACCCATCTTCTGGTCTGAAAGGCTTATTCTAATGCTGCCATTTTATCCCCATTCCAGCTACAGAAAGAAGAACTGGAAAGACATGGTTATTCATGATAATGGCACTGAGTAGAAATTTTACGTAAAATTTCTGCTTCTGCGCTATGGAACAGAAGTTACACACACAGCCACACTCAGCTGCAGGCAATCTTGAGAAATGTAGTCGTTTGATAGAGAGGCATGTGTTCAACGAAAAATTCTATTAACATAGAAGAAAAAGAAAAGATATTAGGGGACAAATTGTAGGCTCTGCAACAGTCTACACATTCCTTCTCTTAGATATCCATTTGTAACCTTCTTCTCATGCCTGGAATGTATTTACCTATCCCCCAGAGAGTCAATCTCAATGTCCCATCCAGTTACTGCATCCTACTCAAAGTCTGGAATATCTGAAAGATGTGCAGTCCAACTCGTTAGGTCTGACTTTGACTCCTCATGGCCCAGCAACCTTTAAACTAAAAGACAAATTATTGTCTCCCTCTCACCACCCCCTCCCGTCTCCAACACACAAACCCAACATGTAACAGAATAAGAACATACCAATGCGGAATCTTCCAAGAGCTGCAGCAAAAGGACTCCTGTGGGCTTCAGCTGCTCCGGGCCACATCAGGGGGCAGTCCCAGGGCAAAGTGCAGTTTCTCCATGGTGGAGGTCACAGGTCACTGGCAAAGGGCGATGGTTTCCATGTAAAGGAAGCAGACGTGCATCTTGGTCTTGATGTCTCTCCCATGGCAGACCTTCAGGAAGTCGTCAAAGGTGATGCTCTCTTACACCTGATCAGACTTCATCTGCCTCATCCGGATGCTGGCTGCCTCCATCATGGCCTCATCTGCAATGAAGCCACTGGAATCCTTGTCCATGTCGGGGTTTCCCAAGAGCAGCTCCTCGACCACATTTCTGTATTCTTCTAGAGTGATAGCTCCATCGCCGTCTGAGTCATACATGTGGAGCAGAAATCTCAGCTTCTCCTTCAGGCACAGCTGCACCTGCTCCTCCTTCACAGTGGGGTTCATGGGCTGGATAGGACATGATGGGCAGGAGGTCCTCGACATTGATCTCCTGGGCCAGGCCACTGGGCCCCTTGCACCGGCTCCTGCTGTCAAAGAAGACACGGTTGATTTGGGATCAGATCTGAATAACCTCCATGTTGGGGACTTTGTTGAAGTTTTCCTGAGGAATGGTGGGCTGGGCTCCACTTAGCTGCTAACCTTCCACTGGAGCTGCTTGATCTGGTTGGAGGAACAGCCAGTCTTGACCACAAGCTCCCACACTTCCTCAGAGTGCAAGAGGGCGGTGCCTACAGTGCCCCTGGCAGGGGTCATGGGGAATATGTCCATTCCAGGGCCCTGGGTGGCATTGACTCTGCAGAAGCTCCTCAGGCCTTGGGTCCAAACAGTTGGGGATGCCAGGGACAGGTCTGGGCCAGAGGGCAAGTGACTTAGGCATAAAAAGAAGAAATAAAAGCAGATTAAAAATGGAGTAGAAATGGGGCCAGCCCCATGGCATAGTGGTTAGGTTCCCGCGCTCTGCTTTGGCTGCCTGGGGTTCATGGGTTTGGATCACGGCATGGACTTACATGTCAAGCCATGCTGTGGTGGAGTCCCAGATACAAAATAGAGGAAGATTGGCACAGATGTTAGCTCGGGGCCAATCTTCCTCACCAAAAAAGAAAAGAGTATAATTATATTCATATGTTGAAACTTTGGGATAATTCACCTCTAAAAGGAAAATCTAAAAAATGCTATTTTGGAATTGGATTTTTATAAATTTTTATTTACAGATACTGTTCTCCCCAGGAATGGAGACCTCTATAGTTTTTTCTTTTAATTAAATCATTTTGCTTCTACCATCCGTTTAATACTTTATGGCAGCATGGCCTGGCCCCACCTCCTGAAAGAAGAAAAACAGTATAGAACTTAAGAGAACCGACTCCCCAACAAGACCTCTTTCACATCTAGGCTGTATCACATCCTGTCTTTGCAAACAAGCGTGTTATTTAGTGTGGCCATGGCTCCAGATACAGGAACCATCCTTCCCCAAGCAATCCGCTCTCAGTTGCTCGCAGACCGGGTATCTGGTACTAAACTCTTAGAGGGCTGAGCCAGGGGTAGGAGACTTTTATTTTCTGTGTGTGCATGAAAGGACTGGCAATCTTATAAAAGCTTTAAACTTCAAGCAAACCCCAAACAATCACAGAGGCCGACTTTCAGGAACACTAATTTGAGAAATTCCAAAATAGTATGGACATTATGAGCTTGTAAGGTGAAAAAGAGAGAATTATTCGAACTTTACAAATAATTACCTACGCTTTAAAAAACACGCTTGTTTTTCTTTGGATTGTAGGCACTTACATAAGAGGGATAACTTTATTTACTTAACTCAAACATTTTCAGCTGTGTGGTCAGCTCCTAACCGCTGCCTGTCAGGCGACATATTTTGCCATCTAAGAGCATCTGCTGACAAAAATTATTTGAATTAGTTAATTCATTTATTAATTTTAGATTGCCATGTATTTCTTAATTACCTTGATATAGTCTAAATTTCTGATATATTTTTAAATGTTTAAGACCACGATTCAACATTGAGGTAAATCATGCATACATGTTGCAGAGGTTTTTGGATTTTTTCCCCTATAGAAAAACATATGTAGATAGTAAACTTTATTTACTTATGAATTTTTATTGATCTTTTGTGTTTTATAGAACAGTTAACCTTTATTGAGGGCTTGTTATTTGTTAGAAACGTTTCCAGTAGTGTAATGGCTGCTTCATTTTATTTTCATGACAATTTTATCAGGTAGGGTATTGTTACCCTTTGTTACATTGAGTGTGGGAGATGAGGCCAGAGGTCATAGAATTGTAAAACAAAGATGACACACCCTCAGATGTTTCAGCCATGAAGCATCAACACTTGCTCCAAGCCAGGAAAAACTAGATAAATATTTCCTACCCCATCGGAGGAGCAGACTGTGACATTGTGGTGCCTTTCACTCTAATTTTGTAACACAACTCTTTCCCCAAAGGACTGTCCAGCAGCATAAATCTGCCACTTGAACTTTCCTCAGGGACACTCCTATGAGTCTCTGGTAACATGGCTGTTTGTGTATGGCCCTGAGCTGTCTAGTGAATCCAACATCCAGGAACTGCTGAAAACATCAAGAGACAGTGGGGATCCTTTGACAGGTGCTAATGATGGGAGAACCATGGCTAGATGAGGCCATTACTCCTGACAGCAGCCCTATTGGGAGCTGCAGAAGGCTTCTAGGAGCCAATGACAGCGAGACTTAGGCCCCAAATAAAACTGCCATGTATGTAAGCGGGAGCTTCTGTGATGCTGATGATGTAAGGGGCTGACTTTATTCGTCTAGTTTCCTGTGTTTCCAGACTTTGTAGGAAGGGATCTGTTATTAGACGCTGAAAACTTAGTTTTAATAAATTTTGTCTTTCAATATGTTCTCATTTAAATATTTTTTTTTCCATGATAGTGTATGCGAGGCGAGGGGACATTGTGGAAGAGTAGAGAAATTGAAATGGAAAATTAGCAAATTGGGAAGTCTGCTTTTTAAAATTGTTTTGCCCAAAATTGAGACCAGCCCAAGTAATTGAGCACATACTCTCTACTAGGCATTTTGGTAGATGATGAACAGAAGAAGAAATGTTTATGCCCTCAAAGAGCTTGTAGTTTATTAGAAAAGGCATGACTAAACAGTTTCAGAAAAATGAAATTAACATTAAAGTAGAAATACTGTAGTGTACTAAATGGTTACCTAAATGCAAGAGCAGTCCATTCTGCCCTGGAAGAGAGGGGCTCAGAAAAATACCACAGAAAATACTACAGAGAGGACATTGTGCAGTGTATAATTCAAAATGCCAACTTACAAAATTCGTTTAGTTATGTGGGTTTATCCTTTAAAATGTGAGAAATACAAATAAAATAGGTCTATAAACCAAAGATAAGATTAAATATATCCAAAATCACAGAGAATAAAATAGCTGCAAAAATTTCTCTTGTGGAATGTCTAAATCATGGTATTGAATTTAATTAAATATGAAAATGTGTTTAACTTGAAGAGCCAATCTGTGCAGCTTCACAAAATTTATGTTTTAGGCATTATAGAAAGCTAGTTCATGATGAGGAAAATGGTAAAAAATTCTACTGATGCTATTCCATTGGTTTCTGCTGTCCCGTCAATTTTGTTAACATCAGCATTTAGTTCTATTTTTGGTCCTTTAAATTCAATGGTGTTTTTCTTCTTTTGGTTGTTTTTAACATTTTGCTATTTTATTTACACAACTTTGAGTATGTTAAACTTAAATATGAATTTATTTATCCTGTTTTAATTTTACAGACGTTTTTGACTATGCAGCTTAACATCATAAATGGTTTTTCAAATTCTTAGTCATTATTTCTTCCCACCAAGTTTTTGTCCTTTATGTTTCCCTTTTCTTTCTAGGATTCCAGTTGCATGTATGTTAGGCATTTTTACTGGATCCTTTATTTAATTTTTTTTGCTTATTTTATGTCATGTTGTTTCTGTGTGCTTCTGTCCACAATTTTCTAGTTAGTATTTTCCAGTGCACTATTTTCAAGTTCATGAATCCTTTCTTCAGCTTTGTCGAATGTGTTTTAAAATCCATCCATGAAATTGACTGATGGTCCTCTCAGCTTCTAAAATCTGTTGAAATCTCTTTGCCCATTGATAAAATAGATCCTGTTCTCTTTATGTATGTTTTACTTCAATAAAAAGTTTTATTAAAAGTTAAGCTCTATGATCTCTTGTTTCCTTATGTAAAAATATTTATTTGTCACTTAAATAAATGAAGCATCTAAGGCTTTGGAATTGTCTTTTTATAGATGTCTTGGTGGATTGTGTGTAATAATATAGACAGCATCTCTGCATTCATTAGGATTCAAAGAAGATTTTTGCTTTTACGAAACAAAAAGGAAAAAGTGAAAATGGGATTCAGCATTTGTTTTGCAGTAAGCTGTTACAGAGGCTAAGTGGTCAAGCATATTTCAAGGCTTCCACGTCAGCCACTTCAGCCTCAGCAACGATGACCCTTGACCTTCAGTATCAAGGCAGGCAGACACAGAAGAAGGTATAGAGGTTAGTGACCTGTCTGCCCTAATGATTCAGACTGCAATGAGATATTAATGCATGCCCTTCTGCCTCTGTCTCTCACACCTCAGTCTCCTGTACCTCCCACACCCCAACCTCCAACAGCTGGACCCAACGGGCTCTGATCACCACCACCACCTCTCAGCCTTCAGTGTGCTCCCTGTGTCCCTGACTCTGGTAGGTGACACTACACAGTACAGACATTATTTCTACTTTATATAGGCTGTGTATTGATCATAGAATTCCTGCTGTTAGTATATGTTAGTGTTATTTTAGCTTTTATAAAAGTGTTATTTGGTATGATTTAGTAGGTTATTTTGGGGGTTCAGGAACACTAAAAACTTTTTCCCATACAAGCTGGTGATAATTGATCCTTCACTTTACAACATTTCACCTTATGAAAAGTTTCACAGGAACACTCAACTTTCAAAGAGCGGGGGAAACCTGTATATGTTGTGTCTTTTTTTTTTCTATTCTCTTAGTGAGGAGAATTTGCTATCATGTGATATATACACTATTACTGTGATCCAATAGAACCCTTGTCCACAATTTTATCCTATATATTTATTTCATCAAGCCTCCAATTTGAAGAGTATATTTGAAAAAGCAGAATAAAAAGAAAATAAAATTTAGCAAGCTTTGGTTCAAAACAAAATGTATTTTTTGCATTCCGATTCCTATTCTAATTCCACACAGTAATAGTAAGGTAAAATCTAAATTACATTTAAAATCACATTCTTCATTTGCCATACTTTGGTAATGTTGGACTTACTGGTCTGATGTATTTGTCCTACACTGCTCCAGAACTTAAGGCTATTCCTTCTGGAAGGAGATTCAGAACTGAAGATGCTGCTAACTTTTTTTAAAAATTCTGAAAAATCCGATTTTGTGCCTCATTATTTCTTAGATGCTATAGAAAAATAAGTCACTTCTCTTCCTACAACAAAGAGCTTACAATATGATTATGGAAATAAGACTGAGAGTGACAATAAAGTCAAATAACTAATTCCAATTGCATTAGAATCTAATCAGTTTCATTGTGTTTTAATTGTACTTCTATATTGGAAGAGCAAACTAGTACTCCCAAGTCATATATTATAAGTGTTAAGTATGTCTGCGAAGAGCTTGTGGCCTTTAAACTTAGACCTTGCATTTCAAAAGACAGTGAGAAATTTTATAACCTCTGACCATGTAGAAATGATATAAACCATAGAGATCAGACTGGAAGGGGACAGAGGGTGGAAGATAGAATCAATATCCAGTCTCCTCATATTTTATAATCAGTAGTCACTTTATGATCAAGTATCATATCAAAGTGATAAAGGTATTAATTAACAAAGGCCTAAATATTTAAAGATATAAAGGTGGACTTTAAGTAAAATAATATCGTTGGAATCATTTAGTAGATATTATAAGCACTTACTCATATCTCAATCATTTCTCCTTGGTACCTACAAGCAATACTCTCTCCTTCTTGGGACTTAGTTTGTGGCCAAAGGGCCATCAATAGAAATGACTGCTATCACTTCTGGGCTGACATATTGACACCTCCATGCTCCCCTACCCTGCGGAGTGGACCCTGAAGCATGGTATTGAGAAGTAGGTGCCACAAGACTGAAGCAGCCTGGGATCCTGAGCTGCCACATGGAGAACAGCCGCTTTGGAGAGATGCCCAGACTGTAGGCACTTTGAGCAGGAAATACACTTCGTTGTGATAAGTCACTGAAATGTGTTCTTTTTTTATTGCAGTATAACCTAGACTTTTCTGATTGACACAAAATAAGCAGTGATATGGACATAAGTAGAAGAGGAAGGCAATAGAGCCTGTCCAAAGATTTAGATAACTAAGTACACTGCTAGAAGTAATAGCTATAAAGAAAACCACTAGAAAATGTATAAACATTCCAAATTATCAGAGAAAAAAGCACAAACATACATAAAAGAAAAAAACTTTGTTCATATAGTGAAAGATTAAAAAGAAGCAGTGGGAAAAAATAAATGACATAATTAACCAAGCAAGTATATCATTTAAATGAATGTAAATAGGTTTAACTCAAATATTTAAAGTAAAAGACTCTATTAGAATCAAGAACAAAACCTAATAATATATTGCATACAGAATACGCACGTTACAAAATAACTCGGAAAAGTCAAATATAAAAAAGATAGATGTAATCACCCCAGAAATATGCAAATGAACAAAAACCAAAAAGTGACATTTAGCAATTTTAAATAAGAAAAAATTAAATTCAGGGCAAAAAATAATTAAATAAGACATAATAAATAATATAATTTACAATGAAGATCAGAGGAGCAGAGAGAGTATTTGTTCATTAAATAACACAGGCATAGAGTCAACTCATCAGGAAATCCAAGGAGAAATAGACAGACACACATTTGCAACAGGAGATTTTAATTTTTCTTTCCCATTGTATATTAACATAAGTTTTTAAAAAGTAAATATGTAAAAGTTTAAATAATATTATCAATATATAGTATAATTTTTCAAATTTTGTACACTGATAATAGCAAATGATCCTTTTAAACATGCTATGAATGAATCTTTCAAAAATTGACCGTGTATAACGTCACAAAGCACTTCAATCAACTTTGAAATATCAAATTAACATAGACTACATCCCTCATTTAATTTAAGAAAGGACAAAATTATATAGGAAAATATGAAAAGTAACAACGTGTAAGTTTAAAAACTATATGTATGTGTGTATATGTGAATTATATATACATATAAATGTATATTTAACAATTTTACTGAGATATATTTTAAATACTATAAAAGTAACCCATTTCAAGTGTACAATTCAATGATTTTTAGTTACCTCGTCAACTGGTTACAACAACCACCATAAATCAGTTTTAGAATATTTTCATATCTTCCAGAAAGATTCCTCATGCCTATTTACAGTTCAGCCCCATTCCCATGTCCATGCCCATTTCCAGCTCTGGGCATCCACTAAACTACTTTCGGTCTCTATAAAATTGCCATTGTTGGACATTTTATATAAATGAGATCATACAACATGTAGTCTCTTACGTCTAACTTCTTATACTTAGAATAATGTTTTCTGAAGTTAATCCCCTATATAGCATGACCAGTAGTTCTTTCCTTTTCCATTACTGAGTAGCAGTCTACTGTATGGATAGACCACATTTTGCCTATTCATTCACATTTCATCGACATTTAAGTTGTTTCCACTTTTCGTCTATTATGAATAATGTTGCTGTAAGCAATCATTTGCAAGTCTTTGTGTGGACATATGTTTTCATATATCTTGGCTATACATCTAGGAGTGCTGGGTCCTATCCTAGTTTATATTTAACTTTCTGAGAAACTGACGAATTGTTTTTCAAAGTGGCTTTCCCATCTTATACTATCCCAGAAATGTATGAGATGCCCCATTTTTCCACATTCTCACCAGTGTTTGTTACTGTTGGACTTACTTCATATTGCTGATCTAGTGAATATGAAATGGTATCTCATTGTAGCTTTAATTTATTTTTCTCTGATGATCATCTTGTCAGGTACTTATTAGCTCCGAAGTGTGTTTTTTGCAACACCAGCAAGCAATTAACTCAATTCTGACGCTATCTACCTGGAGCCAGCATCAGATGCCGTAGGTTAAGTGCTCAGTCCTGTAAGACTGCCCCCCCCCCCCCCCACACACACACCTTTGGAGGCTAAACATAAGCCCAGGTTGCCACTTGTGCTTCTGATTGAGCAGGCTATGAATTGGAGGTTCCTACGACCCCCTCCTTGGGTTTGATTAATTTGCGAGAACAGCTCATAGAACTCAGAGAAACATTTTACTTACTAGATTACAGGTTTATTATAAAAGGATATAACAGACACAGTCAGATGGAAGAGATGCATAGGGCAAGCTATGTGGGAAGGGGTATGGTGCTTCCACGCTCTCTGAGTGCACCGCTCTCCCTTCATCTGCGTGTGTTCACCTTCCCAGAAGCTCTGTGAACTTCATCCTTTGGGATATTTATGGCCATTTCATCAAATAGGCATGGTTGATTAAATCATTGGCCACTGGTGATTGAACTCAATCTCCAGCCCCTCTCCCATCCCTGGAAGTGGGAGGTGGGACTGAAAGTTCTAACCCACTAGCCACGTGGTTGGGTCCCTGGGCATCCAGCCCCCAAGCATAGGTTACCAAGGGGCTTTCCAAAAGCCACCTCATTAACATAATAAAAAACACCTTTATTACATTCCCCACTTAGTAAATTCTAATTTTTTTAGGAGCTCTGTGCCAGAAGTAGGATGAAGCTCAGATATATATTTCTTATTTTTAACCCCAGTAGTACATTAGGCATTCATATATCTTCTTTGTTGAAATGTTAGTTAATATCTTTTGCTCATTTTTGAGATTATATATATATAGTATTATATATTATATATTATAAAATATATCATATTATATACAGTATATCATATATTATTTATAACAATTATGTGTATTTGTAAATAATACATGGAAAATAATAAAAATATTCCTCTCTGAATTTATAGAATAAATTTAAAGATTTTTAGGAATATAACTTATGGCATAAGATACCCACATTAATGGAAAGAAAAGAGTGAAGATAGGTGAGTTAATCATCCAACCCAATAAATTAGAAATTACAAAGTTAACTTAAGAAAAACTGAAAAGCAACAATGTATATGTAGACATAAATAAATAAATGATAAATACCTTAATAGATCTAATAAATATTATTAGTGATCTATTTGGATGGAAAATCAATACAATAATCTACATAAAATCTCACTTTCTAAAGTAAACAAGGGAAAATTAGTACACACAAATACATGGCGTACACATTGATAACAGAAATTATCACAGATAGAGGAGATGTTAACTAAATTGTGTGAGACTAATTTTCTCCAATCTATGCCAACACATTTGAAAATCTGGATGATATAAAATTTGTTTAGGAAAATATAAACTACCATCACCAATCAAAGAACAGATAGTTAATCTGAATAGATTAATGCCATCAAAGAAACAGATTTGTCAAAAAACTATGCTCAAAAAATGGACTGTTTCCCAGAGCAATTCATTAAGAAACAGTTAATTTCAAAGCTATTTAAAAATCCTCTGAAGCATTGAAAAAAGAGAGCTTCCAACTTTTTTTAGGAAGGTGGCGAAATATTAACAAGAAACAGTGTTAAAGACACACGCCATCTGTTACATAGCATCCTGCCTGCCCCCACAAAAAAGAAAAGTAAGTAAAAAGAATTGCACACCAATCTCACTATGAATACCAATTTACAAAAACATTAAATAAAACTTAGCAGACATTACCCAGAAGCATATTAATGAAGACTAAGAGAATCTTATTCCATGCACGTCCCCGTCCTGCTAGCTCTCTGAATCTGACTGCCTGGTACCAACATCCATAACATTTTAGCATTTAAACGTTACTTGATGCTATTTGGTGCTTATTCACTGGTGGTCATGGAGTGTCCATATGTCCGGGTATCTCTGAGGAATCTTGAACTACTGTCGGTCTCCAGTAAATGACTTCATGGTGAATGCTGACTCTCCAGGTCTTGTCGCGAGAAGTCGCAGGACTGTCCTGTGCTATATTCTCCCTTGCAAGTCCATCTTACAGTTCGCCTCAGCTTTGTTTTGTGTTTGTGAGAAGGGATAGAAGTTTTCCTGGGCCAGAAACAATAGTTGAGTCCTTCAGTTGTACACTAAATATTTACTTTTGTATATAATTTATTTAACCAATTAGATATATAGTGGTAGTTTTGCATTAGAAATAAACAAAATGCCAATATAATATTTAAGTGTAACATTTTTCAAATTTTAAGAAGAAACAAAGAAAAATAGCTGATTCACTTAGTGGTCAGATCCAGAGTAGGATATATTAAAACTACCACATCTAGAACAGAGAACTAACAGAATTCTTTCATCTCTCTCTTTTTCCTCTCTTTTATGTTAATCTGTTTCTTTATCTGTCTCTCTTTCTGTAGGGCTATTCTCTAAGCATTTCCTTGAATTTCCTTAAAATTGTACTTTCAGGTAAGACTTAGAAAGGCTTTTAGAATAAGCTGTGCATTCAGATTCCCTTCTGAGGGAAATAGACATTATCTGATTATCTTACTAATGGAGGTAAATACTTGTCCTGATTGGGAGAAAAATACCATGGCAACGTACCCATATACCATGGTGTAATAAGAAAAGAGCGTAATGCCTTGCTTATATCTGTATTTTCTGTCCTTATTGAAAGAAGAAATGAGACTAGAATAGGTGCTGTAGACAAGCACTAAAAATAAGGTTGTTCTCACTGGGCCTTGCCTGGACTAGCATAAAGAGGCCTGGATACCATGGGACCCGGGGTGTTGGGAAAGCACCTCATTAAAGATAGGCTGCCTAAAGAGAGCAGAAGGACCGCTGTGGCTTTGGAGCAGGAAAGTAGCAAGTCCAGGCTTACAGGGATTCACATACCTGAAGTCTGGAACAGTCAAACCAGCTTGAGGCCATCTATCACCATAGTGGTTAGTGGCTGCGGGGGCTGTTTGAACCCTAGGTTCCTGGAGAGAGTACAATACCAGAGTGAGTACATCACAGAGCTCCGGACCCTGAGATCCAGTAAGTAGATGTTCTGAAAGCGAGGATCAAGAGGTTTGGTTCTCCCTGGGCACTTAGCTCTGAGAGCGAACAGGCATTCATTAGAGAGATAAGGCTCAAGTTTGAGAGATAGGTCTTAAGTATTAGCAAGAGCCTATCTGAGGCTCCTAAAGCAGAACAGCAGGCCACCAGCCACAGTGGAGAGGGCTCAGAGAAGGCACAGCTGTGGCTGTCACAGAAAACTAGGACCGAGGAAGAATTTCATTATAAATCTAGTCTCTTCAAGAAAAGCAAAATTTACTGGATGAGATAGTGTTAAACAATCATTCCTCCTATTCCTAAATATACAATGTGTTTGTTTTTGACTGATTTGAGGCATATTTCATTTCTAGTATCTCTAAAGAATTAGTATGCAAATTTTAAAGTTTGTGTTTTGAAATCTTAAGAGCTAAAGATAATATATTCCATCACATACCCATGTAAACCATTTCAAATGAGAAATGTGACACTCAGAGAGATTTTCTAAGTTGCCTAGAGTCATGAGTGGTAATGAAAGAATTAATACTCACGTTGCTGATTCCTGGCACAAACTTAGTTTCGTTATGCAATATAGAATCCTTCTGCTAATAAAGAGTTAATTTGCTAAATAAAATTTCTAATTTATTTCCATATTTTAAAACATCAACAATAACTAATAGTTTGGGTATTCAAGCTCAAAGGAACATAAGTTCTTTAAAGAATAAAAGAAAAAGCTGTTTATGGATATAATTCATAGGTATTGGCACATTCTATATGAGTATATAAAATATATATAATGCCACTACATATGCATTGTGTACATAGGGGTATAGATGTCTATCTACATATATATCTCTAAATATGTACATATAGATAGATGGATAGATATGAAAATATATAGCTTTATATGTAAACAAATACATGTAGGCATATATGTATACATATATGTATATGTGTATATATATGTATATATAGTTAATGTACAGCCATTCCTTGAAGATGTAGTTTATGGATATATAGTTAGCTTCTATTTCTTTGGAGCTATTCGACTATAGTTACCTTCACCTACTGGCTCAGTAGTTCCAAACCCATTCTGAAAGAGGGTGCTGAAAAAATCATATTACACTCTGAGTATTATCACACAGTCAAGCTGCTTAGTATAAACTTTTTGGATCTAAAAGTCTCAGGATTTCTTTAATGCCTACAGTGAAAATCTTGGTCCTTGTCTTCTTATGTGGAATCTATTCATATTATTAAAGAAATCTACTTTTACTAAGAAATGTATGTATAGATGAACACATAGATAGATAGTTAGGTAGGGAGTGAAATCCTTTCCCAGCAAGATGAAAAAGCGGAAGCTTTGTGATACTTCATGAGTGGGAAGAATTGTCACAGAGGGTGCAGAATTTGCAATTTTCTGAAGCTAGCACAGGCCTGGTCTGGGATTATACACCCCGACCCAGCATGACAGTTGAGAAAATGGCAACTCTACTTCGAACACTGCCTTATCTGACGAAGCCTATTTTACTTATTACAGTAGAAACAACTTGGAAAATATAAGCCTGGTAAATTAAATTATTTTTTTTATAAATATCACCCAGGAGTTGAGCAATTTGGAAGTTTGTCTCAACTACTTAGCAACCTGTCTCTCCTAGCTACTAGCATGATGTTCTTTTAATTTTAATTTTAATTTAGTTTTCTTTTTTTTTTTTTAAAAGATTTTATTTTTTCCTTTTTTCTCCCCAAAGTCCCCCGGTATATAGTTGTGTATTTTTAGCTGTGGGTCCTTCTAGTTGTGGCATGTGGAACGCCGCCTCAGCGTGGTTTGATGACCGGTGCCATGTCCGCGCCCAGGATTCGAACCAACGAAACACTGGGCTGCCTGCAGCGGAGCGTGCGAACTTAACCACTCGGCCACGGGGCCAGCCCCATAATTTAGTTTTCTTTTGAGGAGAGCACTCAACCTGAGATCTGCCCCCTTAGCATGATGTTCTTTTGCTGCATAAATTCACTGGTTAATTACATAATTTTATTTATGTCGTATTTCCAATGTTTTGTTTCATGAATTCTTTCTTTTCAGGCTTTGGAACAACACAGTGCTTTGCATGTAATGCATAAACTAAGGCTGCAAATGTGTCGGTAGAAAATATATAATTAGTACAGTACATTACATGATGAAAACGAAATTAAGCAAATTAGAAATTAAGCAAGTTTTTGAACTCATTTTCTTCTTAGAAATCATTCTCTTTCCCTGGGCCTTATCCATGACCAGGAATCCGGAGCTTGGTCTCAATAAAACCACTTTCCATGGTTCTTAATCCTACAACTTCATCAAATTTCCTAATGGAAAAATATAATAATAAAACAATGAATAAACGTATTAAAATAATAACTTCAAGAGACTTCCAGTTGGGGCCAAAATAAAATAGCTTCTTCTCTAGCCCCTCTCTTTCCAATTTAAAAACTTGAACATAATACAACAAGCAAACCCAGGGAGGTTCTGAATAATGGAAAGAAAAAGTAGACTGACTAAGGCCCATGAGACTTGAGGCATGAAAAGACAGTGAGCTCCCAGGGTGTTCTTTTTGCCTTCTAGGTAGCCATGATGAGGCACTGGGGACCTGCAACCTGAAACCACCAAAAATGCAGACAAAAAAGACCCAACAAAAGTCTGCTCCATCTAGCCAAAGAGGAGGCAAAAGGGCAGCCCAGTAACACAATAAACGTTTTGACAATACCTGCTCTACCCCATCTAAATATCAATGGACAGACTTTCCCCTCTGAGCCCCTGGTGTCAGGGGGACTGAACTCAGAGCCGAATTTCCACCCTCCTGATTGGCAGTGACAGTTAGTGCTCTGATAACCTCATCAGATTGTTCTCAGTTGGGCCAAGCAAACAGCTGAATTTCCACCCTACAAAGCAGCAAGAAAGGAGAATAAGGAAGTGCAGGTTGGTGCTATTCAGTGTCCTGGTCCCCCATTATCCCCAGGGTCAGTGAGGCCCAGTGGAGGCATGAACCTCCACGCCTACTGTCCTCCATCCTTGCTGTCAGCCAAGAGGCAGTATGAAGTGGTGTGAGGCAGTGCGAGTTGGTACTCTGCTTTCCCTGATAGGGTAGTATTAGTCGGGATCAGAAGGGAGTTGGTGAGGTCTATCCCCATCCAGCAGCGATGAGGCAATGCAATGCCATGCTCTGATTTTTCAGGGGTCCAGTGGGAATCTGAACATCCTCGTCCACCCACACCTGCATGCTACAGCTAGACAAGGTGACTGCCTACTGAAAAAGAAAAGGAAATAGGCCCCAGGATCTCACAACACATCCTAGAAGTCTGGGGTAAAATCCAAAATCACAAACCATCCCATGAACCAGAAAAATCACAACTTGAATGAGAAAAGACAATCAGTAGATGACAATACTGATATAACTCAGATATTGGAATTATTTGGTAAGCAGCAATCATAAATTTGCTTCAATGAACAATGATGAACTCTAGTAATATGTGAAAAAAATAGACAATGTCAGCCAAAAATGGAATATATGTTTTAAAACAAGGAAACATTATAGAACTTGTAAAAAATGTAAATATAAAAAATGAAATAGGGGCTGGCCTGGTGGCACAGTGGTTAAGTTCTCATGTTCTGCTTTGGCAGCCCAGGGTTCACTGGTTCAGATCCTGGGTATGGGCCTATGCACCCCTTGTCAAGCCATGCTGTGGCAGGCACCCCACATATAAAATGGAGGAAGACGGGCACGGATATTAGCTCAGGGCCAGTCTTCCTCAGCAAAAAGAGGAGGATTGGTGGTAGATGCTAACTCAGTGCTAATCTTCCTCAAAAAAAAGAAAAAGAGAAAGAAAATCTCACTGGACCAGCTGAATAGTAGATTAGAGATGACAGAGAAAAGAATTATGAGCTTGATGAAGGAACAATAGAAATTACCTAATCTGAACAGTAAAGAAAAAAAGTTAACAGAGTTTCGGTGATCTGTGGACCAATATCAAAAGATCTAATACTCCTGTTATCAGAATCCCAGAAGGAGAGGAAAAACGAGCATGGAACTAGAATATTATTCAAAGACATAATGGCTGAAAATTTCCCAAATTTGATTAAAGGCATAAATCACCAGATTCAACATGCTGAGTAAAACCCAAACAGAATAAACTTACAGAATTGCACACTAAGACAAATCAAAATCAAAATTCTGAAAACTGAAGGATAAAATATACATGTATATATACACATACATACATATATACATATGTATGTATGTGTATATATATCTTGAATTCAGCTAAAGAGAAATAACACATTGCCTATAGTGGAACAATGGTTTGAATAACAGCAGATTTCTGATCTGAAACTTTGGAGTCAGACAGAAGAAAGTACACATTTTTCAAGCACCGAAAGAAAAGAACGGGGAATGCTGGATTCTATGTCCAGCAAAAACATCTTCAGGAATGAATACACTCTCAGATAAAGGAAAACTAAGAATTTGTCACCAGCCTATCTACCCTTAAAGAATGGCTAAAGAAAGTTCTCCAAACAGAAGGAAAATAATAATTTTAACCTTTCATCTACACATCAGAGTTGAATCACTTATAGGTTTATAAGTCTAACACTATCCCAACTCCAGTTCTTTCAGTGGGAGTTATACATTTATTTATTCACTCATTCACTTGTTCACCTATTATATACCAGGCACGTGATTACGCGACCTCACCAAGAGTTAAGCTAGATGTAGGGAATACAATGCTGAATATGATAGCACTGCCCATGCATGCAGAGAACATAAAATTTGGTGGGAGAAATTCACACTGGACACAGAATGAGACAAATCTGTGTTGATTTACAATTACTTTAAATCCTATGAAAATGTACAAGATCCATGAAGCTATATGTCAAAAGAGCCTTACCTCTTCCAGTGGATCAAGTGGAGAGGGCTTTCTGAGAAACTATGACTTAAGCTGATGTGGAAAAATGAAGGAGTTAACCGGGCTGGAGATGGCGGGAGCAAGTAAGGATGGAGAAAGAGCATCCCCGTAAAGGGACCACAGGGACCAGGCCCTGACATGGGAGGGAAGAAGTCGGCACCTACTTCCTTTGTGGATATTCTACGCTTTTTGTATCTTAATCCCATTCTCTTGACCCAAATTCTTGTGACTCCATCACAATTGTACAACTCTACTCACATACAGTCTCTCTCTCTCTTCTAGTCACTATAGTGGCCTCTACATTGCTACATCTGACTTGGAAACCAAATTCTGACCTGACAGTTTTATTGGCCTATATCTACTCCTTAGCATCTGACCTCTAGATTAGATCAGTGTGGGGTTAACGTCTACTTACCAGAGTTAATCCTCCGACTACCAGAGAGACAGCACCAGAATCTCCCATTTGAAAACAAGTACGAAACAATGATGACACTTCTACTCTGTCAGAGGTAATTTTTTAAATTGAATTATGATTTATTTCTCGATAATCTAACAAAGCAGGTTGTTTTGAACAATTACACAGACTTCCCTTATTAGACGTGCTTTATCGTTATCAAAAAACATATTAGGGAGACACTTAAACACATGATTGCAGAGAAAATATTTAAAAAAATATGAATATAACAACATAAGGAGAAAGTCACCTTTCAGAGAAACAATGAGATTTTTAAAATGGAGTCATGTTTGTACATGGTGGTTCTATAATAATTTTAACATTTCCTTAAATTCAAATATAAGGTAAAAAATGATAAATCAGTATAATAATATTGCTAGCCTTTTTACTAAGTGCCTACCACATCAGAAATGTGCCAGATGTATTTTTTCTTCTTATCTTACAGCATCTCTATGAGATAGATGTGTCCTCATTTTACAGGTGAGCAAACGGAAACCCAGGGAGTTTAATAGTTTAATTAAACTTACACAGCTAATAAGTGGTGAAGCTGTGATGAAAACTCAAGTTGGCGTGGAAATCCTGCTCTGGGTTCCAGTTCAATATAGTGATATGTTAACTTTTGGCATATGTAATATTTTGACTACTTTATGTTACCATAAAAAACCGCTAAACTGACGCAGAAATTCCGGTGGAAATTAGTCAAGATGACAGTCACACACCCTAAATATAAATGACAAAGAAAGGTTTTTTTAAAACTCAGGTACAATATCATTTTTGAATCTCTAAGCAAGCCTGGCTATGAGGTTTTCCATGTTGCTTTTAAAAGACTTGTATGTTGTTTGTGATAAATATGATCAATTGTCATGTTCATTCCTCAGAATTAAAATGCCATTTATTCTCACGTTTCATTATATGTTTAAGAAAGAATACTGTAGCTCACAACTGTAACTACAATTACACACTTAAGTTCCTCATTTTCCTAATTTTAGAAACTAAAGGTAATTTATTGCTTGATTTTTATTACATAAAATTCCAAATTAGTGAATTTATCTGTTCTTATAACATAATCTTTTTATGGGTGTAGTTCTCCAAGTATAGGAATTCAGTCTGTATTGAATGCATCACTGTCACTATTGTTATTGCTACTGAAGACTTCCTGTCAACCCAGCATGCATTTGTGAGCACCCACTGGATGCCAGAGCAGAGCGAGGGCTGCTAAATGAACAACAAATAACACAGTCTCTGGCCTCAACCAAGTCGTGGCCTAAATCTAGCACGCTGGATAGAGTGACAACTACAGAAGGCAATTTTTGAATCTCAACAGTCAATAATGATCAGCTAAGCTCCTGATAATAGGATTGGCCAAAATCTGAATTTTCTGATTTTATTACGTGTTAAGCAGCGGCAGGTTCCAGCTAGGGTCTTTCATAAAGCGGGATTTAGAGTAATGCCACTTTACTCTGTACCCTTTGACACTTGGTATTCACTGCCTATGGTCTAGTAAGTCTTGATTTTAACTTTTCATCTTTGGCGTTTTCTGCCTACAGTCTAGCATCTCTCGATTTCCTCTTAACAACCTCAGCGCTAACTGCCTGTCATTTCGTTTCCCTGATGTTGTTTTATGCTACAGGGCTTACTGCTTACAACGCTAATTCTTCAGGTCTCTCCTAATTGTTCTCTGATATTAAACACGTTTCCATCTGTACTTAACTTCTGTCCCACAACCCAATCACAATATAGTCAAACTAAGCATTAATAGCTAACAGTGTTTTCTGGTTTTCAATAATGACTGCTCTTCTGCTTCTGAGGAAATCCTCCACTATGCACCATTGCCTTCTCTCAAGGCAAATGGGAAAATTAAATCCCATTAAAAAAGTCAGAGAGAGATTTATTTTCCACAGCTAAGCAAGGATTATAATTATCACTCAAAATAAATAGATGGTAAAGAGTTCAAATCACAATGCCAAAATGTTAGTGATGACTTCATTTAGATGGTTCGTACTGATTTGTGATTTAAAATGAGTATTGTATTATCATTATGTAGACTATGATTATTGAAATATAAACACATTTTTTAAATTTAAAAATCAGTATATTATCCCATTAATGTACATCATAAAACCCAAATCTCTCAAGAAAAATAATAACAGAGTGCAGCAGACAAAGCAAAGGATTTAGAGTTTAGTTTCTCTACCTATAAAATGGAGAGGTAATCCTTTACAGGTTCACAGTAGGTATAAAATGAGAAAATTCATATAAGATGCTTTTGTAAAATGCAATAAAAGTTTTAACTTAATTATCTGGTAATTAATTTTAAAAGTAAGAAATCAAACTGACTGAGCATATTGGAACAATTTTTAGGAAAAGAGAAAATCTTGATTTTATAAAACAAGTGTGTGAAAGTCCTGCTTTTAGACTTGTTGCAAAAATATGATAGCTCCTTGATTCCCTAAGATGTCTAAACAGCAAATGTGAAACTACCCCAGGGCAGAGATAATTGGTTTCACTTTGATATCCCTCAGTTTCTACATTTACATTAGCTGTACTACCAGAGAGACATGCATGTTTATTTTTTTCTAAGTAGGTCTATAATAATGTTTAGAGGATATAATGAACAGAATATATCCGGTATCATGCACCTTAATTTCTCATTTAATCATGATCTTAAATGCAACACAAACATCGATGAAAGTTGAAGAAAGTGAGTAGATCACAGAGGAAGAAAAAGCGGAAACAGCTAATATGCTTGACCAATATGGTGGGGAGAAAGCTGTTCTTGCAATTAAAAAGCTAGCAAAGAACTTACAGTCATTGCATTTGGATGCAATAGCTGCCCAACAGAAACACGAAGTGGAACTTGCTCAGCCAGGACAGCAGATCACTCAGCTTGAAAACGACTTCACAGTTGCCAGGAAACTTTGTAGCTGGAAAGATCAGCTACACCCTTGAGATTGTGAGGAATGGGAAAACAGATAGCTATTCAAAAATCACATTGCTATTGATAAGGAGAGAGAACTAGAAACATATTGCTTCGTATATTTTTTTTTCTGAATTACTGAGTCATATCTATTTTACCATAAATTTTGTGAATCCATCTTTCAGTTGTTGTTTGTCTCTAAATTCAATACATACCTTAGGTGCTGGTAATAGAAATGCCATCGAGTTTCATTTAGACAGAGATTAAAACTAAATAATATTGTAATATTTATTAACTTATGCCTATAGATAGCTTGAAGATACATCTCAGAAAACTGCAAGTGTAAATCCTTCCATATTCACTTTGTATTTCTGAGGCAAAGCAACGAACACATTTTTTCCTAGTGAGGAAAGTGACACATATCTAACAGGTGAAATTAACACTATCTATCCCATTCAATTCACTAAATTCTTATTGTATAGAGAGCTAAATATAAGACTCTCTGCTGGATGCTGGCAACACACAGATGGATAAATGGGACAAAGTCCCTACCTACATGGAGATCATATCCTGGTGAGGTTCACAGACTGGACCATTGTGACATATAGGTGACTACCGCGAGGTCCACTGAAACGCATACTCACTTTCCAAAGTACGCAATTTTTATTGAGTAGGTTTCCTTTTTAAAAAATTAGCACAAAAGCCAATTATTTGAAATCTGATCAAGAAGTATGTATTCTCTACACCCCAGAATTTTCTGATTTGTAATTCTTTAAACACATATTCATAAAACATGAATAATGAGTTCCACTACATTGGCCTTTTGAAGTTCATATTATTTTATAAAGTAGTGCTTTCTTTTTGAATCTGGATATTTGTACTGATTGCTCAGAATTGGGGAATGAAAGAACTAGACATTGAGAGCTCTAGGACCTTTCAGTTTTCTATAGAAAAACAAACAAAACGACATAACTCATGTTTGTAAGAACTTTTGAAGTGCTTCATTATCTTGAATTGTTTAAAGTCTATCAGCAATAGTAAAACCAAGTCATTCCTGAGTCTGGCTGACAATTTAACAATTGGTTAGGGAAAAGCCATTTAGAATTGGATGGACCTAAACCCAAACTTTTTATTAATAATGACAGAAGTAATGGAACTTTGAAATACGTATCCATAAGAAGATATCACATGCCATTTACTAGGTTTTGTACACCTGAAAAAATATGTTAATATAAATAATTGTTGCGTTAAAATTATTGCCAAACATATCTGCAGGTTTTAAGCTGTCTAAAGTAATTCCACACTCTCAATGAATAATGTTTAACATTTGAACCCAAAACAGTTCAGCACGAATAATTAAAGGCTTAAGTTAAATACATAGACAGTCATTTAAATTTAGATCTGCAATAACATTTACTATTATTCTCCAAGGCTTTGACTACTTGACAGAAACAAAGTACTCTGGGATTAATTTCAAGAAATGGTGCCAACTGTGCCGCAATTTGCTGTAATTAAGACATGAAAGAACACTAAATATTCAGATTAAAAGAAGCATGATGGAGCATGATAGAGAGTCAAGGTGTGGCAGGGAGCCAATAAAAAAACCCAGCCAGGAATACCATATTGATGGGTATGAAAACAGCACCAGGAAAGTTTAGAGAATTTTCTTTTAAGGAAGATCATTAGTTTATCATTTTAGTCTTCGATTATATTTAATGTCTTTCCTCAGTCAAATTTAAAGCTGAGATATGGTGTGTTAGAAAGATAATAAAATCTAAAAAGAAAGTAACAAACATTGTATTCTTATAAAGCTAATGAGTTTAAGTGATGTGGAGAAGTCATTAGGAGGGTATCAGAATTACCTTTATGGTGAAGGGATTTCCCTGGGTATCACATTAGTATAGTTTGTTTTAAAGCTAAATGAAAGAGCTATATGGGCGTTAATTCAAAGAGATTAAATACACTTTTCGTATTCATTAAATTCTTCGTTATATTTTAAAGAGAAAGAATTCATTTTGATCCAACTAGTCCCCTTTTTAATTCCCTAAGAGTTATGGGAAATATTTTCTTTCACCTTTGAACCTTTATATATTGATTAACTCTGCACTTAGGCTCACGGGGAATCTTCCTTCCAAGTGACTTTTTTTTTTTTTTTTTTAAGAAAGTCCCTTTAAGGTTTTGATCCTAGAAGAGATGTGGATACTGTTCCCAGTTGCTAATGAGGGGCTATGTAATCTCCAGTATTCTGTAGCTCAAAATAGCAGGATGCAATATAAAAAGTACATCATAAAAGGCACTATTGGAATGCTTTTTGTCTTCACAGGCAATACGCAAAAGACAGGACTTTCTGAGAAAGTCAGAAGCTGGTCTCCTGCAGGCACACAAAGCCATCAAAGTCAAACTGACGGTGGATCGCCTCCACAGACAGTGTGGTCAAGAGACTGAAAGCCAGTACCCGGCTGTCCAGGGAGGAAAACCTCGAACAGGGCAAGCTTCATCGTCAGAGCAGGTTTGCAGCAGCCAGACAGGGACCTGCAGAAGCTGCAGAGAGGAGGACTTTGTGAGAGGGACCAGCGCACCCCAAATTGTGAGCACCTCCAGAATGTGAATCTGTGCTAGCCTGACAAAAGTGAATTTCACATTACGGATATATGATTAGAGGCCCAAAATAGGAAATGTGGATCTTTTCAGGCTTTGAGGCAGACGCTGTGAAGAGTCAGCATCTCGGGGAGAACCATAAAAACAAAACTGAGTTGTTTCCACGCACAGAGATCTTTGCAGAAAATGTGTAATGTCTTTTGCATACAGACTGTGTATCTTAGCTGTTTCCCTGATGTTGCAAATCTCCATTTGGAAGAAAAGAAAGAAGCTTGAAATAAAGGGCTTATTGTACAGAGCTCTTAAACAGTTCAAATTGATACTCAGTCTAGAATTCTACTATTCCAGTGAAAAAAAACTAGTTGAAGAGACATCAAAGTATTTCCCAGACACTAGTATTTACAGAACTTAGATAAGATAGAAGTAAGAGGATTTATTTCCTAGCATAAATAATCAATATTGCTTATAATCTGTGGTACATAATATACACACAACATTGACTCTGCCGTTAAAGTCCATATATTTGTTAACATTTGTTTTCCCATATAAATGAATAGTATGAAGCCCTAAGTATTACTATTATTATTATTACTTTTGCGCTATTGTTTAACTAAACTTTGTGGTGTAATATTTTTATGAAATAAAATATTAATGAAGTCATTGGGTACACAATAGACAACGTTTGTCAAGCCCTTAATTTTTCCTTCCACTATTCACAACGTTGCCAGATACGTGTTTCTGGATAAAACCCCCTAGAGGTCTCCTGCAAATTCTTTTTCAATACAACCAGATCATTGCAGATAATTGTATTACACAGTGTATCGATCCAAAATCGTTGTGCACCGGAAACATCTGAAAAAACATGATTATAGCTTTCTGTTTATTGTTCGTACATCATATAAGCAGGCTTTTGTGTGAATCACCTGTAAAAAAGGCAAGGTGGAAACATCAGAGAAATTACCTCTTTACAAGAATCTATTGATCACTTTAAATCAAAGAAGTATGTTTGACATAAGATTACCTGCCAGTTTGAACATTAGGTACACTATGTTATAGCCTGGGGCGGTTGTAAGTCTGACAAAGGGATTGTAAATAAAGCATGCAGCTGCGAACGCCTCTGGCTTGGGATCAACTCAGGCTCAAGTCCAAGGCATAGGTAAACTTAAAATAATTTACCCCTTTTTAACCAGCACATAATGAATTAGAGTAGACTCAGAGGAGAACTATGAGGCATAAATCTCCTAGTCCTTTCGAAATGGCAAACTTCATAGAAAATTCACGTCATCCATTGTTGATAAAAGGTCTTTTTTTTGTGTACGTGCCACAAGTGGACTCAAGTAGTCTCGAAGTCCGTCTATTGGTACAAGTAGCTTCTTCCAAAAAGAAACTTCCTGAAACATTCTTATATCCATAATCACCTGTATGTGGCCTTATCGCTCAGAGTCATTTTAACTTACAGAACATTAACTTCTCAATTGCAGTGTCTGAAATTTTTTCTCAGAACCCATTTAAAAAGTTTTGGTATAGTTTTCTTTTTTCATAAGAAATATATATTGCGAAAGGTGAAAAAGCATATAAAATGAAATATTACACTTAAACTATTTTTGCAACCACATTAACAATGCTAGAAACATATCACTATAAAAACATTGTTTTAATTTGATTACATTTTCCTATTGGTCAAGAGCAGGAAAGGCTATATTGCCTTTACACATTTTTCAAGCTTGAACGATTTTTTTTTTTTAATTTTGAAAGCAAACTTGTTGTAAGTTCTTTATTGGATTTTTCCCTCACTCTTTAACATGTATTCAAATTATTAAACATTTAACTCATTTGTTCAGAGAGATTTCGATGTATTTGGAATTTAATAAAGATGAGCTCTGGGTGATGCATTTTTCCTTGTTAAATATTTAGCTGTTTGCATTAGCTCTGTGGTTTCCAGAGGCACAAATTTAAACTGTTAATATATAGCAGGTTTAAGCTATAAAAATAGTAGATGCTGTAATTTCTTCTGGGGCAAAACTGGTTATTTTGAACACTTGCAAGAAAACAAAACAAACCTGCATGCAAATATTTATGAAATATAAGCACTCAGTTGCCCAAAAATCTATAAATGAGAAACTGAGAATCAGAGATTCTTAGATCTAATTTATAAGGGAGACATCATTCAACTTCAAAGATGAGTGATAAATGCAGAATATTTATGTAGACTATCTTCTTTATGAGGTTGCCTGTAAAGGATACCTCTGATGTAAGACTGTAATACCTTGGTTTCCAACTTTATTGAAGCTTAATATAAACACCATTTTTTGGACATAAAATGAGAATCATTAAAAGGGAAGATGCTCTTTTTATAAAAATATAGCCTTCTCCTCTCTATTTATATTGATTTGGGGATCCTAAAAGTATTTCTTCTTTATCTTCTTCATTTTGGACTGCAAAATTGAAATTACTGATTTTCATAAAATTTCATTATCTTTAATGCAATGAATTATACATCAAGTTAGATTTTAAAATGCCTCCAAAAATGCACAACATAACATAATGTGTATAAATATATATACAAGCATATGATTGAAAAATAAAATTCAAAGCCTGATAATATTTACATTTGATCGTACATACTTGAGGTAATTAAAAAAACCAGATAAACACTTTTATAAAAGAGAAATATTCGAACAAAATGTACAGATATCTATCTCCAGGAATACGGTCAACAAAGAACAAAGGAAAAATGTCTTTGTCTTAAATCACTTATTTTTTGAGAGCTTGAAGCATACTGCCTAAGTCTGCTTTGGTTTAATGAAAGAGTGCCATCTATTGGATGACCTTGAAAAAGTGCTTAAATTTCATAAATATTATACATGAAAATAAATCAGTGTAGAGCCATCATTTTGGCATAATTTATAACGTGTCAGTCTTTGTCTATGTGAATATATATATATATATATATACACACACATATACCTGAGGCCTATGCGAAAGAAAGAACAAGAGTACTATATATTAACATTATTCTTTTATAATATACTTATGTAGCAGCAGAATTCTCACAAATAAACTCAGCAAATTGTTGTCTGATTAAGACATCTAATTTTTGAATTCCAGTGTTTCATAAACTTGAGATTACTGACTCGGATCTTGTGTTCCTTCATACGTACCTTTGTTTACTTGCACTTTAAATAAAAGAATCTGAAAATTGAATGCGTGAGCTTGTATTTTGACAAGAAGGATCTGTTTAAATCTTCCTCAAAGTTGTATTGCATAAAATTTAAACCAAAAACAAAAGAAAAAAAGCCACATTAACTGGGTTTTTTAAAAGGCAACGTTCTTGTTTTATCTTTCAGCCCAAGAACTTGCCAGTCAAGATGAAAAACTTCTTCTAATGGAATCCAGCTTGAAAGCTACTCAAGAGCAGCTAACTGAGCAAATAGCAGAAACAGTTCGCCAAGAACAGAACAGTAGAAAAGCCCAGGCAGAGCTGAAGACAGTGACGGAAGGGATTATAGCTTCTGAAGAAGAAAAAAATGATTACAAGTGAGTTGCTTTTTAGTATTTCAGAAAGTTTAACTTTACGTACTGAAATCAAGTCAGTCCTTTTGACTTTAATTGCTGAATATTTAACTCTCTATTTCTTGCAAAAGGTTACGCGTCAATGTGCTAGCTTGTTCAATAAATTTTTGGTTCCAAAATAGATAAAGCTTAAATTTGTAACATTTCTTAACTGAAAAGGCACATGTTGAAGATTGTAACTGTGCTCTCCAGATGCTAAATAATGATGTGGTGGTCAACTTTCTTGTTAACTATCAAGAAATGTTCAAGGTAGGATGCAAGAGAAAGAATGCACTGTATTTCTGTAGCACCTATCTGCCAATGGCATTCTCATCTTTCTCCTTTTGGAGTCCAAAGGTTACATATGGCTCTTGTTGCCTTTCTTTTTTGTTAAAGTAGCAGTTATAAGCAAGACACTATTAAATTGTGAGACATTTAGGGTAGAATTTTTTGGTCAGACTATCGAGCATGTAAGGAACAACGAAGAAAAGTCAGAAAGATCTATGCTGTTTTGAAACATTCATGAAAAATGTTCTTAGTGAAACATCTTCTAGCATTTAATTTCTGTTTTCATCTTTATGGAATGATTATACCTAATACAATGTTTTTAGATTTCATCATTTACTTTTAAAATAAATGTTAGTTACTTTTTTGAGCTTTCTGATAAGTACTCTATTCTCTCTTCTTTTTGCTTGATTTTTTTAGTCTGTTTAAAAAAATAATTATGAAAGGATCATAGCTCAGATGAATCTCTCTCTCTCTCTCTCTCTCTCTGTATTTGTCAAGAATTACACTTTACTCCCCAAGCTTTGGTTCAATTGGGTAACCAAAGTTAAATAAAGCTCACACATCTAAACTTTTTTATTCCCCTGTCACTCATACCTTTGAACACAGTCCTGAGGCCAAAACTAAAATGTGCATTTGATATTAACTGATCTTTGGAAGCCAAATTCTACATTTATATTACTTACTACATATCTTGATATATCTATCAATAGGATTTTAAAATATTACATATGATGAACGTTAAAATTCTTCTTGAAATTATAGTTTATAAAGCTACTTAATAATGTTAAAATATAAAAGTAAAATTTTAAAACTTTATTCATGAGTAGTTTATACCTGTGTTTTAATCCAGTGGTTTAATATTAAAAGGCTTTAAAATAATTATGCAATCTAGGATGAAATTTTATGTGCTTCTAAATAAGATTAAACACTCAGATAAACCCCATTTGCCATTAATATCCCTTTAGTTAGATGCCAGCACTCAAATAACAAAAAAGCCACATTTAACAAATATCACAAGGTAGAAATTGGTACCAAGGATTAAAAGCATATTGGGCAAAGTTTCTTCGGGAATGGCTACAGTAATGTACCATTGTTATAAATGTTATGGTCTTTTAAAAAGCTGTATTATGGAAATAATGCACTTAAGATATATTTAGAGAACAAGAAATACATAAAAACAGTTGTGAACACTAATATAAAGCTAATGATAGTGTTTGATATTAACTTAATGTTATTAAAATGGTGCCAACATTTTTTTCTGCAGTTAAACATCACTATAAAGGCACATTATTCAGTACATCTGCAAAAAAATCATTTTTGATCTGAAAACTGCCATGCAAAGATTTACTTCTAACCTTGAATTTTATAAGTAAACAAAGCAGACAGTGATTCATCTAGTTAAATTACAATGATAGATCAAACCTAAGTTCTAGATACTTGATCTATTTTTATCTATTTTATTTTCAAATAGAGCTTGATGATGAAATTAAGTAGAATATCCTCTCTTAATGCAAAATTGCTGGCAAGCACACAAATGTCATCTAAGAGAGTAGTTAAAACTGTAACAGTATTTTTTTAGTCTGTTTATTACAGTCTCTAGCAATTAAATATCTTAAAAGTCAAAAAATTATAAATATTATTATGACATGTTATAAGGAACTGTGGTTGATTATCAAAGAGACTGATACATGTTCATAATCAAAATAATGATGATTTCCTAGGAGAAATCAGTTCACTTTTCTTTTAAAATATAGCCTCAACATACATTGTCACAAGATATACCTACATGTTAGATACATGTATCTTAACACGAAAAAATATACTACTATTTAAGTGTGAAATAAAATCAAAGCCTTTTGGCTTAGCAAACAAAAAATTCACTTCACTTATTTTTATTTTTTCCTCACCCAATCGACAGGTGGCCTGAATTGATCAAATATGCCAATTGATTCGGTATTGGACAGTGCCAGACACCATGATGTTCACCAGGCAGAAGAAAGAAAAGCCACATCAGGTGTCACAAGGCATGAAAGCATTATAGTTAGTTTCTTTAACCAATTATCCCTTTATTTGGAACAGCGTTTGGATTTTGACTGAGTGGTGCTAGGTGAAATGCATGGAGCATAGCCTGAAGGTCAAAGACTTGAGTAATTTCTAGAGTTTGCCATCACAGTAGACTTCGATGCAGGGGGCAGAGGATCTCACCAGAACAATATATTCTGGAACCTTTTCCCAAAGAGGAGAAACTCACTGCTGAAATCATGATTTTATTTATTTTACAAAAATTGAAAAAAATGGAAAACCTAAAACATGATTTTCAAAATGTGTTGAAATAAGTCATAAAAACAATAACTTGAATGTAGATCTTAAGGGACCTGCTGCAATTTGAAATAGACATCAGTGTCCTACACTTATCTTTCTAATAGTGATAATGTCTTCAAGTGACTTCTTGATAAGTAATTATCTCAAAATGATTTCCTTCGTTCACTTACTTTGGAACAATCATCAGAACTAGCCAGGTTCCTATACCCCCAAAATCTCTTATTAGGTTAAATCTTTTCTTAACTAAATATGAAACGGTTAAAAAGAAGCATGCAAAGAATTTGGCAATCAAAAGGAAGATTGTTTTAACATTAACATGTAACCTGTAAGTTATTGGTTCCATAAAGCTGAACTTTTAAAGAACACATAGGATTTAGATTTTATTTTTCCCCTCCTTTTGAACTGAATGTAGAGAACACACACCATATACTCAGTATAAGCCTGTTACACTTGAAAGATTTGTTCTGAAAGTCCAGGGGGAACCTGGAAATCGTAATAATTTGTAGTATCGATTCAGTGAAGCTATGCAGCTGGGGCCTCCGGTGAATAGACAGCAATAGACATTTTATTGATTAACTTTTACAGTCATATTTTCAAGACTCCGCTGCAACATAATTTTCACTTCCCAGCTTTGTGTTGCTGCATCATGAAACTTGGATTCCTCTCTCTTAACATTTACCCACTTGAGGAAAAAAGTATGGACATGTCTTGCCAGGGTTGTGATCTACAGAGAAGGAAAACTTTCTGGAAAATGATTTCTCTCAAGTGCTATTCTACCAAAACAGTAGAAAGGAACTAACTGTTTATAACAGTTTTTGGAAATATCATTATCGCAGCTATTTGGTAATTAAACTTCTTTGTATTTTCCTCATTCTTTTCGTATTTAAGAATCTTCATTTTTCCTTCTCTAACTTCATGCATGCAACTATTAAAATGAATTATCTTGTGATGGCTTTGTTTTTATTCATTTATACTTTATATCTTATTAAATGTGAGCAGTAAAGAAAACTTATTGGAATAATAATCTGTAATTTAATCTGGAATTAAATTTATTAAATATTAAATAATTTGAGCCCATAATTTTGAAGTATGAAAGTAGGAATATACACCTACTGGACATATGTAATATTTCTCTAGTCCTGTGAGAGTTTTTAAAATTATTTAAGCAAAAAATGTTGTATTTGCACAGGTGAACATACTGCAAATATTCTGTGTATAATAATATGTTTATTTACCTCAAAATTTTTTTTTGCATTTTTGGTCACTGGAGCAAGTTGCAGATTTTCCACTCTGGTTTACATGTGTGGAAAATATCTCAGTGTAATTATATCTAAGAGCCGGTGACAGAGATATTTAGACATTAGATTGGATTTGAAAATGGAACTTTTAAAAAAAATGTCATCAATTCGTTTTTGTAAAGTCATATTTGCATTTCTTTTATGAGGACTTTGCAAAACCTAATGTTAGAATAAATGGATCCAAAGATAAACTTTGGATCTTCAGAAGCTTCATGTGACTACACCAGAAGATATGCAATACAATTAAATTAGACCAAAATTTTATCAATGTTTCAATAGAAATGTAAGATAATTCATATGCCATGAAGTTTATGCCTTATAAATCTAATTTTAGGAGTTTATTTTTATTCAAGATCATTGACAATTAATATGAAATTTTAGTTCTAAAATTCATAGATTTCCTTTAAAAAGTATTCAAAGCATTTTAAGCTTCTAATTTACTTCTCTTTTAATCCAAAATAAAAAATTGACTAAAACATCCCATCTTAGCAGTGAGAGTGTAAAACTGATAAATTGTTCTCATTACATTGAATATTAAATTTTTTTAGGATATTCAACAAGTTTGTAGTCTTTTATTGATTTTCTAAAATACAAATATTGAGAATCTGCTTCAATTTTTCTTACGTGGAACATTCATTTATTCTGTAAGAAGTCTTATAAAAACTTTTTTGTGCAAAATATATGTGTAGACAATGCTTGAAGTTCCACAGTCATGACAATTAATATAGCACATTAATGAGTTTCAAGATATTTCAGTTACATATATGTAGCTATGCTTTTTCTTCTAATGGAATAGGACTTTTGTTTATAATGCAAAGATGTTTGGAAAAGCTATCTAGGAGTTAATTCTTCTCCACATGAAAAGAATGAATAAAATAATGTATAAAGAATACAGGTTATTTTTATAACGTGTGTGGCTCTTGGAAGACTCGTACCCGTGTAATCAAGTATGTGTTTTAAAGTTATTTACCAAAATAAAGAATGCAATTAAGACAGATCAAGTAATAAACATAAAACACAAAAAGTCTGAATTGAGATTGATTTCAATATAATCCTGTAGAGGAATCCCCACTTATTGATCAATTTTAAAGCCCATGCATAACACTTAGAAAGATAAAGTAAGCAAGGTCAGATAATCAAAGCATTTAAATAGTCAAAACAGCCACTGCCACTGTAGACTGCTAAAATAAATCCATAATACAAATTGCTTTAGCAAAAAGTGGATGAGCAGCTGATCTCCCTATTGAACTCTGATACTGTTCAGTGACCACTCTGGGAAAAGAATTGGGAAAAATGCCTTAAAGATCAATATTGAGTGAGATGTAGCAGAGATTCATTCTGAACGTGAAAGCATCACAGGTGTGAGAGTGTGGACATCTTCAGGAGGTGTCATCAAGTGGGGATTGTTTAATACAGTTAAAAAATGCCATCTATGCCTGATATTGCCAAACAAGAGTCACAGAAACGCTTTCCGAACTACTTCAAGAAGTTGTTTGAAGGGGGTGTCAAACAGCTCTTGGATTTGAAAGTATGGAACTTTGACCTTATAATGAAATAGTAGTACAGCTACTTATTAAAGGAAATTAATATCTCTCTAAAAATATACTCTACATAAACTCACATCACTATTACATAGTTGGGATGTCAAATAATCAGGTGATGGTAGTCTCTCGTTCACTGCAGAGGTATAAAAATTAATTGTAGAATAGGGCATGGAAGAATTATTTTTAGAATTTTGTGGAAATGGAGTACCCTTGTTGTGAGTCCCTTTTTGAATCTTGTTGCAATTTGGGGAGTCCTATTTTTAATGAGTGTTTGAATTCTACAGGCTAATTATATTCTTGGCTCTAGTTAATTCCAATGGGAGTTTTCAGTACATAGATGTATGACCAGCAGAATTAGGTTTAACACATTAAACTACTTTTCTTATAAAATTTTAGTTTAACTTCTACTTAATGAGACATCTTCATGGCTATAATGAAGTTTTGTGGGAAACTGAATATGATTTTGCATAAATATCTGCAGTTTTATTATATTTTGGAATAAAGTGATTCTTCAGGCCAAATGAACAATAATGCGATTTAATTATTTCCTACTTTTTCTCAGGTTCCCATAGGTGTCATCCTTATGTCATTATCTATCTTCATAGCTTCTAAATTTATCTGCATGTTCATTACTTAAAGACTGTTGTGTCTTGATAAGCACACCAATGGGATTTTCCACACCTATTTTCCACAAAATATTTCTGAGGGGATATAAGCATAGTCTCCCAATAATTTGAATGTAGTATTTAGAGCTTTACAATATTACTGATTGAGAGACTTCATTTCATTTCATTTTCAAAAACATTTCAGTATTGAACCTCTCAATTAAATGACATAAAACACTAAATTCATTTATTCTATTTCCTTCTACAACAGAGAAGAAAGAACTAAAAAGAAGACAGGCTACACTAAAACAGAATTTTCATATCAAAATGAAATAAAAAAATCAGGTTGGAGGCTGAAAAGTTGCATAATTTAGGTCTCCTTGTTTCCATTCCCTTCTCACTAGAATGAATAGCTATTTGCAACTATTGTAGTTGCCATGTTTGCTGTATGAATTGCTGATAGCTGCGATTTTAATGGTAAAATTGTGAAACAATATTCATAGTTGTCAGAAAAAAGGTCATTCTATTTGCATTCATTAGGAACCTGGAGGACCAGGCAGTCTGTGTTTCCTTTGGGATGTTGCAACTATTGATTTATATACAGCTGTAGGAAAAATTAATTAGGATTATATTTCACTTATTACTGCAGGCTGTGTAATAGGAAAGAAAAACATTTTTTGCCAGAAAGTTGAACAGAAAAACCTAAATGGAATTATTGTTTCTTAAATCACAACTACTTTATCGTGTAATTTTTCTTTTATAATCCAGTTAAAGGCTTAGTGCATTTATGGAAATTTAATTAGCACTTTGAAAAATGAATGTTTTAGTACATATCCTATAATAATAATGATAATTCAAATTAAGCAAAAGAGACATTTTCACCCCGTTAATTGAAACTTTCCTTTCTCTAAGCTAAGTCAATGTGTATTTGTCTACTGTGAGTTCGCAGGCAATGGGAACCTTTTGCCCAAAGAGTTAAAGCAAAAACCAAACAGGGACCAAGATCAGGTGGACTCTCAAAGTGAAGAGGAAAATTCCAGAAATGAAAGTTTTAGAAGTAAAACAACAAGACAAGCTCACTTAAGTTTTAACATTTTCCACCTAAGAAACTGTTTATAATTAGATTCTTCTGTGAATTTAATACTTCAAATAAATAGGAATATGTCACATTGACAATATTCTCAGTGTGATAATATTAGATTTGAGATTATTTTAAAAATATATATTTGACTTCTTTCTATGAACACCATGCATACTCTAAATGGAAAAATATTGAATTCAGTTCTCCACGTTGTTTATATGTGACACATGTTTGAGATTAATCAAATTGTAGTCACTTCTAATTAACAGCAGAGAATAATTTCGAAATGGGGCAGAACCAGATGACAAAGGATAGTTTGTGTGTGTTCAGGACATACTTTATGAATGGAAACACATGCCTATTGTGACATTTCTAACTTGAAAATTTTATTACCTCCCCTATTGTCTTTTGGATATGTAGCATTTTAAAAGAAACCCACTGTCTGGCCTACGGTGGACACTCAGAGGTAGAATTGGCATGTAGGGAAAAACAAAAATCAAAGACAGGTCTTCTGATGCCCCTATAAAATCTAAAACCACAGTATTAAAGTCTATTCGTGATTTTGAAGTTCTTAGGTTTTATGAAAGGCATTTGTAAGAGGTCAACAGCAAAACTGGGTACAAATACAGGCTGCTTTTCTAGACTTTACAGATTAAATATTGTCTAAAAAATTAATGTCTAGGATTAAAAATATGTTACTTCCCTACTCCAAAACTTTCAACATAGTTTTTCTTATCTGTGACCGTAAGGATCTATTCCTTAATGTACCTAGTAGAATGTAAATTGGGGAAACACTTTGTCCTCTGCTTCTCCACTTCAAATGCTAGGGGTCCCTTCCAGAGAAAGCAGTTATTACCTTATTCATATGGAACTTTTCCTTTCCAGAGTGATAAGCAATATTTTCCCCCATGGCATGTTCTCTTCTGTTGTAAAAATTATATGAGGTAATTATACTGAGATTCATTGCAAGTCCTTGGTTTTTGTGGTGAATCTAGCTTTCCTATTTTGTTTTTTGGATAATACTATGTTAAATCAGTAATGAGATAACAAAGAATTTTATAAAATCATGGGGTCTAGGGCTAAAATTTTGAATCACTTTCTTAACTAAAACAGAATGACCAGAACTGTATTTCTTAGGAAAATTTATTTATCAAGCTATATATTGGCCCAAACTTATTGAAAAGCTAAGGTTTTAGAGACACTGTTTCTTTGGGTTGAGAGGGACACAAAAAATATCTAAGATATGGTTCTTTACCATGAAGTACTCATAAGCTAGTGGGGGAAAATTCATGGAAACAGATGTTCACAAAATTAGGTAATGTGTGATTTGTTTGATCTGATTTAAAGGAGAATTATTGTGGTAAAGAAACAGTTACTCCAGAAGGGGTAATTAAAGAGGCAATAATTGGTAACTGTGTTTTCGAAATGTGTAAATATATGACAGAGTATTTTACATGGGCAAAAAGACCAAGAAGCAAAACACAATGAGAAAGTATAGCTTTGGCCTAGAAAACGGTGAGTCATTTATTTGAGTGTCTAAGAAGGCAGGATGAAACCACACTGTGGATGGTCTCAATGGCTGTTTTAGGAATTTATAATTTGCTTGGAAGTAATGGAGAGATTATGGTGAGTTGTGAACAGTCCAGTGCATATGAACACACTACTGTTAGAGAAGCAATAGTTTGAATCTCTCACGCTCTTTTTTAAACATTTCATCTGGAATATTCCTAATCGCTATTAAATATTGACGTCTTAGGCCAGCTCCACCCTGTGGCTGCCTCCTCACTCATTCCAGACTGAGTTGTTACATACTCTATGCCTCCATGGCACCCAATGCATACTCTACTACAGTGTGCATCTCATCTTATTATACTATAGTAAAGGCCCATTTGCCTCACTGGATAGCTTCGTGCTTATTACTATGTTCCTAGACTACTACCATCTGTTAAGTAATTTTAGTTAAATTAATAGTGGATGAAGGGAATGAACTTACCTGTGTGACTCCTCCAATATGTCGTGTGTCATCTAGTGTAACATGCTGAGTTTCTGGCCTGACTCCTAGCATGTATTGAGAATATCAAAGGAAAACTTGAATTTTATCAATGTGTAGTTTAACCTCTAGTTTCTGTATGGCTTCAGACAACCTATTGAAGACTAAGGGAAATGGATTTGGAAAATGGAAGCTTTATTGAAGTAGATGAGGGGAAGAGAGGAGTGCTAGATTGCAAAAAAAAAAATAAAAAAAAATAAGAAATAAGTGTATAGCAAGCACCAGGTGCTCACAGTTTTGCTTTCATTATTTGCTATAGTCTGAATATTTGTGCCCCCCCCCCCAAATTCATATGTTGAAATGCTAACCCCCAAAGTGATGGTATTACTAAGTGGAGTCTTTGGGAGGTGATTAGATCATGAGGGTGGAGCCTTCATGAGTGGAATTAGTGCCCTTATAAAAGACGCCCCAGAAAGCTCCCTTGCCCCTTGCATCATGTGAGGGCACAGCGGTAAGATGGCTGTGTAGGGACAGGAAGCAGGCTCTCACCAGACATGGCATCTGTCATTTATAGGCCAACTGGTTTATAGTATGTTCTTATAGCAGCCCAAACAGACTAAGACAGGTGGGGAAAAAGAAAGGAAAAGAGAGAGAGCAGAGTAGCCGATTAGGATTGAGGAAGTACTACATCCTTATGCAACAGAGACTTGATCTAAGGATCTAGGCAGAAGATAAGTGGACACGGAGGAGACAAGAAGGAACGTAGTAATTGATGGGGCAAGGAATTAGAAGATAGAGCAGATGTTTATGAAGTGTAAAGATAGACACTTAGAAGGATCTCTTTTACATCTGAGAAAAAACACTGGTCGGGGACAGGTAAAGCAATAGGGGAAATTTGAGGGCAGATCAGGAAAACGAGAATAGTTTGTGAAATAAAATCATCTGAAGGGATGAATATAGCGAGGGTTTAGAGGACTGAGCAGGACTGTCAAAAACTAGTAAAACCTTTAGCACTGAGTGGAATATGAGAAGATAGCTTATACCAAAGTATGCTTGAGAAAAATCAGACCCACAACACATTGAGACTTTCTGGGGCAAGGATGACTGGATTTAAGTGAATTTGAAAATACCAAAGTCGTTCAACAACTATTTCCTTAGGTCCTACCATGAGTCTAACGCTGATCTAAGCCTTGGGTATAAACAGTAAATAAAACAACTAAGTCCTTGCCCTCACGGAGGTTATATCCTAGTGCAGAGTCAGATAATAAAAAAGAAAAAAATATTAGGTAAAATTACACAGGATGGGTTGTATCTTTCATGTACTTTATCATTTTCTTCATCATCATATTAAATGAGACTTGGTTGTTAGGGACGTGGAAGTACTTGAGTACACAGCTTGCTCCAGTTCTGGGAATAAACTTTGCCCAGGGATCCATCCCTTTAGGTTCCGTGATTTATCTGCTTTCTGAAGAAACATTAGGATTGAGGAAGTACTACATCCTTATGCAACAGAGACTTGATCTAAGGATCAAGGGGAACATTTTAATGCTTACTTATTTCGAAAGCCCTGAAAACTTTACAGTAATGACTGAAAAAGTGTTACAATACATGCCCAAATCACATTTTCACTTTTTTTTGCAGACATCTTGCATTTTTTCCCTTCTTTTAATTTTGATACAACTTTAAAATCTGTCCCGGCTCTTTCTTCCCTTTGTTCTCCTCTTTCCTCTTGATCTCATGGCTTCACTTACAGAGATGACGCCAAAGTGTCAGAACCTCTGGGCCCTCTCACTTGGGTGCCATGAATCCTCTCATCCCCATACTTTCTCTGTTCCTGGTAAAGTTCATCTAATTTTCATCTTAAAATTATTTTGTCGTTTATCATTGTTGCTGTTGAATCTCTCTCCTTTCCCAGAGGTCTGAACCATCTTCCTCTCACTCCATTCATATAAAACACTTAACCAGAGATAGATCCAAACTAGTGTTGACTGCCCTGTATCTGCATTGTTCTTGATTTGAATTAAGGTAGCAGGCAAGCCACGGCTGGTCCATCGTTGTTAAACAGACATCTCAAGAGAGCTCAGAAGAATCCACTCAGAAACCAATTAACTTAATATCTTAGATAAAAATTTTAAAAGAATAAAACAGTGATAAATATAGACTTTAGTAAGGCTTTGTACGTACTTATCACAGTCAACAGCAAATGTTTCTATGATGTGGTACCTAAGCTACCTACCTAACTGAAGCCATGCTTTTAGTTGCTAATATACCTAATGCTGTCTGGGAAAAATTTGGTTTTGTTTGCATGTTTTGTGTTTTGTTTTTTTTTAACTCTAGAGCTGACATGTCCTTTTTTATGACCCTAGAAACTTTCCCAATTTCATCCAGCAGCTCTCTTAATTGAACACTATCTGATTACCCCCCAATCTGGGGAGAAGACCTCAGAACTTTGTAACTCTTAAAATATTTTGAATGTAAGTGAAGGTCGAACTCATACATAACGAAATACCTTCATGCAAAGCGTCACAAATGACTTGCTTCTACAAAATAGAGGTTGGAAACTACGAGAATGAGTAAGCAAAATGTTCATCGTCTACTGCCCTGTAAACTTAAACAGGTGGAATGTAATTAGGAGGAAATCTTGCATTTTGCGATGCCCGATAGCAAATCCCAGTCTGGAAACAAAAAATACATTGACAGCTCTTGGATAATCTAATTTAAGCCTCAACTAAGGCAAAATTATTCAATATTCTCTAATGATAATTCAAAATAGCATAAGTAAAGAGAATGCATGTCATTTATTGAGTACTCAATAATAGACTCTGTACTGGTTGCTTTATATGCATTGTTTCATTAGTCCCCATATTGAAATCAAGATTAATTAATTAATTAAATATTAATAGTATTGCTATTACTTCAGATAAGGAAACTGAGGCCTGCAGAGATTAAAGAATTCACTGATATATCCATAGCAGAGATTTAACCTCCTGTGCAATTAGACCTTGAAATTTATATTTTCGACCATTGAGCAAACTACATCAATTTAAAACTACAAATATACAGTGAAGAAAAACTAAGTTGACAGGTAGAGAAAACGTAGAGTGCCTATTTAAATAATAGCTTCTCGAGTCAGAGAATTCATTTCATCAGTTGCGGATTATACCAATAAGCAAATCGTATTGCTAAAATTATAGATTATAAATGTAGTGAGAAACAAACAATGAAAATATTATAAAAATAAACTTTAAACAGAAATAGAAAATTCTAGCATGTCTATTATAAGATGTTCTAGAAAGAAAGCCTTAACTACAGATAAACCAATCCTGGCCAGTGGACCAAATTATGATGCAATTTAAGATGTTTTGAATCATAATGATGTAATAGTCCCACTTGCCCAGGATATTTCCCAACAATAACTATTATTGCATACACACATACATACCACACACAACCGCAAGGATGTAATTTTAGTTAAGGAACTAATGCAATTGCAGAATCTTGAGCAATATAACTTTTACCTTGACACTGGATATGGTTCTATATATATTTACCTGACACTTAACAGAGCTAAGACTCCAATATTTTGAGAAAAATTCTTAATATCCATTTCCCTGTTTCTCTAATTTTCTTATGAAGTGAAATGACATTCATAAATACATTTTCAAATCTAAAATGCATATTAATGTATTTTTTTTGCTAAATCCAAAAAGGATCGAGGAAGACTTGAAATGAAAACACACTTTCTTTTCCAATAGAAATAAATGACGACAAAACAAAAAAAGAATAAGGCAAAAGTGGGAAGAAGGCATAGTGATTATAGGAGGAACCCAGCTATGGAAATCACTTAATTTGTACGCTTGACAATTAAATTAATACTGGGCTGAAAATCAGTGTTTCTGATGATTGAATTAAGGATGCTGGAATCTTACTTGAGAGAAGGGACGTAGGGTGAACCGGAATACTGAGATGGGAAAGACTCTAAGAAAAGGAGGGAGACTCATGCCATTCCACCATTCTGGCAAAAGTTGCCACTTTTGTGTTTCCAGTGGGGACGCAACCTGCTTTGGAAAAGGCTAGTGACTCCAGTGGCAAAAGGGGAATAGAGACAAATTTTAAAAGGCCAGAATAATTGTGTCAAATCATCAACCTTTATTATTGTAGAGAAAATAAGTAGACAGGGATTTAATTTCTTGAAGTTCCAAATAGGACTGTGCTCCCTTTCTGACCCTGCAAAGCTGGGTTTGTGCGCTCGTCTAAAAGTGTTTTCAGGAGAACTCGCTTTTATTCTCAAGTTATGCACTTGAATAAATATACATTGCTTTGCCTAGATTTATTTTCTTTCTAACAAATAAGTCAGGATTTTCTGGTCTAATGTCTTACTGTGAATAGCGTTTTTTTGGAGAAGTAAAAAGAAATTTGTGAAATCCCGTCTGTAGGAATGCATGGATTAGTGGCTCTTCATGGCGCCTCCACTGCTCTCTGACCTCAGGATGCTTCCTGTTGAGTGGGACCACATTAGCCTGCTGCAGCCAAGAGAAGATTCTTTGGGACAACAGTGCTTTCTATGGAGCAGTTTCACTTTTTCCCTGATGGATCTGGAAATCTAACTACTTTTAAATTCAACTGTATACTTCCAGACAAGCAAAGGTGCCACAGTGCTATGTCGCTAAGTTCAAGGGAATTTATATTAGCATTTAAGAAACAAATAGGCACAAAAGGAAGCAAAAGAGGGAACAACGTTGATAAAATGAAATAAAGATGCCGACTTGCATTTGTACTGCATTTTAGCTTCGTATAGACATTAGAATTTTAATTTGTGTTATCCTAACACAAATTAATATGTATCAATTATTTAGGTTTTCAGGAAGTTCCATCCACTTCTTTTTATTATGAAGAAATCAATGTTACCTCTCTCTCTATATATATATATATAATAAATTAAATATTTTTAAAAAATCAAAATAGATCCTTTCTGTGAACCATCCCAGGTCTAGTGTAGAACCGGGGCTGGAACACTGATTTTCTTTTTCTGTTTTTTTCACCCCAAAGCCCCCCAGTACATAGTTGTATATTCTTCATTGTAGGTCCTTCTAGTTGTGGCATGTGGGACGCTGCCTCAGCGTGACTTGATGAGCAGTGCCATGTCCGCACCCAGGATTCGAACCAACGAAACACTGGGCCGTCTGCCTGCAGCGGAGCGCAAGAACTTAACCACTCGGCCACGGGGCCAGCCCCTGGAACACTGATTTTCTGATGAACCTCGAAAAATTTCTAATTAGGAGTTCTATTAAATACAATCCAAGTTTTGTAAAAATATCTTTACCAAAGGACTCTGTATTTCCACTGCATATGGCTTCACATGAATCTGAGAGTTGAGGTTCAGCAGATAAGAAGAGAATGTAAAGTGCAAAACGATTCTTACCCTTAGGTGCATATTTCAAATATGTTATTCTGTGCTTGAGGTTAAAGTAAATTTTTGCTCATGCAAGAAATAAATTATGTTTAGGCAAAATGTAGTATATTATTTTCTTTCTTGTAATTAATAAGTGGCCTTGAGGATTCGAAATTGCTGAGTAGCATGATAAAGTACTTGTTAATGGAGATACATTTATCCAAAGAAATATTTATTTTTCCTGAAATGAAAGCCTCTTCAGCTACATTGTATCACATAGTTAATCTTGCCCCCACCCCACAATGTTCAGTACATATCAGACCATGTAAATTACATAGTAACACTCAAAGCTGAGCTTGACTGGGCTCAGGAGAAAGGCCACTTTGCACAACAGAAACTTTTAGATGTCTAGGCTCAGTTGTTCTCAGTTGGATTTCACTACAGCCTGTAAAGGAACAGAGCACTCGGCTGCTCATATGGGAAGTAGACAAAAGATAACAAATATGTTCTTTTCAGCGGTAATACAAGTACTATTCTTAAAGGATTATACTGGATATAATTGTAAACAATATGTATGGTGAACTCCACATAAAATTCACATTGATAAAAAAAGATGTAAAATTAATACACTGAATGAATTACTTCTTTTTCCTTAAAAACAATAGAGTACTCAAATAATAGAGCACTGTCTCATAATGGGTTGTGGAGTCAAATACACCTGAGTTTGAATCCTTGTAAGCTATCACCACCCTGAACAAATTACTTTACTTCTCGGACTCAGTATTTTCATCTGTAATTTGGAGATAGTAATATCTTCCTCATGGGGATGTTGTGAGAAAGCAGACAGTTTTGCAGGGGGCATACACTGTGCCTGACACAGTCATGGCTCTCAATAATTGGTAGATGTCATCAAACTGGAAATGGAGGTTCTTTTTTATCACATAAAAGATGCTGTGATTTTTCTAATATCAAAATCTCCACCATTAACCTCTGTGTTTGGATATGCTGGATACAAGATTAAACAGATTAATGTATTTAGAGGATATTGTCATTATTTCTGTCTCTATAAATGGATGTAAAATACCTTCTGCAAACCCCAGAGGAAGGGATTTTTTTGGTGAATTTCAACTGTTCTTATGGGTTATTGCCTGACATCGGCTCTCAAGAAAAACAAAGGCTTTTCCCCCCAAAGCCTAGCAGCATCCTATCTGCAATATTATTAATTTCTTTAGAGAAAAGAAAAATCTGGTTCTCTTAGAATTGTCTAGAAGTATTGCCTTTAAACTTGCAGTCTCTTCAAATTTAGTATTTTGCAAACTATGTTAGATATAGTTTTAACACAACCCTTTAGGACGAAAGAGATTGATTAATTTGCTGCTGACAAGAGTTCACATTCTTTTTGTTTTTCTCAGAGGATGCATCTGCTTCCTATTCTGAACATGGTTCTACTTACAATCTAATTGCGGGACCCTACACTGCTCTATTATTTTCTGAGTCTGAGCCTACATTTTAGGCCAATCATTGAAGAGCACAGGAAGAGAAGACTTGGAAATTGAAGGCTACGCATATACATACTAGTCGCGTTATATATATATCAGTATAGCTGCTTCATATTGTGTAAGCATGCAGTTCTATGCTTTAGGCTTGTCCTCACAATTTCCGGAGATAGGTCAGAATTATTGTCTCCATATGAGGTGTGATATTTGTCATCTAATGATAAATGGTTGAGTGATTTAAGCATTTACTTTGGCTTCAAACTTACTTTGCTCCTTTCACTAGGTCTTGGGCTATATTGTTAGAATATTTTGTCCAGATGTATGAATGGAGACTTTGGAAAAAAATCATTCAGCTTCTTTTAAGTTTAACTACTAATATATCACTATGAGTAGGAATTAAATTAGTATCTATGAAACAGTAGAATGAATGAGATACAATTTAAAACAAGTATTATGTAAAAGCTAAATTCAAATTAAGATTCCCTCTTCTCCACATTAACTTAGTGAATTTAAGTTTTGTTGCAGTATCATCTCATTTCCTAGAATGGCTGCTTATCCCAAATTTACTAATATATACATATTCCATCATAAATTAGAGTTAAAAGGTTTGGAGAGATTGAACTCTTGGAAGAAGCTTGGTGCACACGGCAGAAGTCTTGAGTTTTTGTTTCTTCTCTCTAGTCGTCAAATCTTTAATTAGGAACTTACCTAATCATTTCTTCTGCTTAGCCTCGGAAACCTTACTGCAAAGGTTAGTACAAGAGATGAATGCGACCTCACAACAGAATCATCCGTCTAAGAATTAGAGGGAAAAATCATTCAGACTCATTTTGTCAAATGCTCTCTTCTGAATACTGCTTTAATTTATTACATTTCTAGAATCATTGGTAATATACTAAACATGCAACAGTGAACACTTATTAAAATAAGTACTTAACATCCTAAAAGGAGTATTATTGAAAACTTTCATACACCATAAATACAATCGAAAGCCATGATTTCACAACTGAACAAAATGATTGAGATGAATGATTTAACTCTGCTGAGGTCACATAGCAGATCAGCTGCAGGTTAGAATTTTAAATCCAGGACTTCTAACTTTGAGGTCAGCATTTATTCAATTATGTTGTATCTGACTCTTACAATACCATAAAATTTAAGAGAATTTTGAAAAAATTATGTTTTCTTCATTAGTCTTGATCTTTTCCCCCAGTGGTTAAAACCAATGATCCCTTTATTTAGTAAGCCCCCCAAGGGCAGGAACCATGTCTTCTGTTCCTCTATATATTCTCAGCCTTTAGTATAGTATTCTGCATGAGTAAGTATCCAATAAGTGTTGACTCAGAGGACAGAGATCATTTTTAAAAGCAAATATATGATAAACCTCAGATGGTTGTCCCCACAGGGCATGTCTAATTTTCCCAGACATAGAAATTCTCGCTCGGTCTCTTGCAAGGTTTCCTCTTTCTGTTTCATTTTAACACATCAGGGTTTTTTTTTCTTTAATTATCTCTCCAGGAAATTCTTTGGTAAAATGTACTGGACTTCCTCTAAGAAACACTGACACTGGCCATGTAATTTTTCCTGTGAGTTACAATTTCATATTCTTTCCTTATGTTTGGAGATTGAATTAGGAAAATATTAATAAAGCCACAGTAAGACTTGTAGGAATATGATGAATAATCAAGAATTTTTATTCTTTGTACTATATTTTATATAGTGTAGTATTCTATGTAGTGGAGTCTACAAAATGGAAAATTAGAACATTAAAACTCAGGATAACTCTTACAGAAGAAAATCTAAGGGAAACAACTGACAAGGTAATCTTTACTTTTACAAAATATATTCAAGACATAAATCCTCCATCGTATTACTTTATATTAATACTAATAAGTCACTAAGAGACTTTTAACATAGGTTAGTCTAACATTTACCTGAAGATATCATAGCTCTTGATAAGTATTAAAAAATTTGGTTCATGCATGAACTGCTAAATGTAAGTGCATTCCACTTTGAACAACAATGGAAAGTCTTACTGGTGACATATGTGAAGACTAGATTTTTTCTATAAATCCTATTTAAAATGTTCTATAAATTTCAGATATATTCTTAACTCATTCACAATATTTTTCTTCTCATAGATGATATGCACATAAATACAGTTAAATCTGTTTATCTGAATATGTACACACATATATGCATATGCTGAGTTGGTGACGTTACTAGAGAAACCATAATACTCTATTCAAATAAGACAAAAAATATACATTCATAATAGCTAGGCTTCCTATGATAGTATCTCCACAGCCATGCAGTGGTCTTTTGTTTATATTTCTTTATATGGACTTTGCCCTCTGTTTTTAAGAAACCATGCAGAGTAGTTACCATCTAACTAAAATTATTATATAAACTTAGTATTCATTTATTCATTCATTCATTTTGTCTACTCAACAAATATTTATTGTCACTTGCTATGTGCCAGGTACCTTTTGAGAACCTAGAGGGTTATAGCAGGAAGCCAGATAAAAAAAATGTCCTTTTCCTGATGGAGCTTACATTAAACTGAAGAGACAGTCACAAAATAAAGTTATCTATTTCCATTTGTGATGAGTTCTGCAAGGGAAAAGCACATTGTGCAATCAGAGCGTATATAAAAACAACTTAAACCTCAACTGTATAGTCTTTTATTAAAAAAAAAAAATCAGTAATAGTTTGGTTTGCAAGCCAAGAAGTTTCGTGCGACCTCAGGTGGTGGTTTTGTACAATGCTAGATAGAGCACGCATTTCTTTTTGGGGGATGGGGACTTTTTGGGAGTTGTTATCTCATGTCCTTGACAAATTTTTAGATATTTGTTTAAAAAAAATAAACCACATAATTTTAAAACTTAGAAGTTATAAAAATGACTCTCCAATCTCTCCCTTCTTTTAAGAGAAAAAGAAAGGTGAGCCTCAGCATGTTGACTCTGCGTAGATTAGCAAGTGTAGACCAAAGGTATTTCTAAGCAAGAAATATCAAAGTAAAGCTTATGAAGGTTCATCTAGAAGCTTGGTCATATGGGTCAACTCATGTTTTGAACAAATGAGGCTTATGAAAAAGAAACTAATGTATTAACAGCACAAGTCAACATCCTTCTAACAAGAAAGGCCATTAATAGCCTTAACACGTAATTATAACACGAAAGAAACATGGCTAACATTAGCATGTGATGTGTGTAGAATAACATTTTATTAGTTTCCCTTTTTAAAATGATACAATTACATTGTGTTTGCAGCCAATTTAAGTCAAATTACTCATGATGGTATCTTCACAAAAACAGCTGTCTTAGATTGGATTCCCTGGAAACAGATTCGGAAATGGAGAGTTCTGAGTAGAAGTTCTATAGGGGGTACTCTGGGAAGACACAGGAAGGCGGGCCTGGGAAGGGGATGGTGGAAGCTGTTCAGCTAACTCCAATCTGGATGCCACCAAGACATGTGCTGATCCTGTGGAGCTCTGTAGTTGTCCCAATAGAGGAAAGGAGGTCAAGCCTTCGTATTCCTGCATCATCCAGGCATTGGCTCCAGAAAGGGGCATACCATTGGGCCATTTCCAGGGAGGAGACTCAGCTGGAAGCTGTCAGCCTCTGATAACATTTCTCGCAGCTGGGAGATGGATGCTTGGTCCCTGTAGAGGAGTTTCCCTACAACCACCTACCATTATAAAATGTAAAATCTAATTTAGAGAGACTCTATCACTTTAAGAGCAAATAAATTACACATATTTGATACATTTTCTTCCATCTTGAAACTACATTCCTCATCTACTTGGTTTTCTACTATAAAACAATCTGTTCTGCCAAACAACCTCACCTACAAATAATACAACTTAGAAAACCCAGAGTTA